>NC_079197.1:134391485-134533778 GCF_029499605.1 Hyla sarda | reverse complement strand
CTATACTGCTCTGGACAATTCCTAAAATGGACAGCAGAGGTCAGCAGAGAGCACTGTGGACAGACAGAAAATAAATCCAAAAAGAAAAGAATTTCCTCTGTAGTATTCAGCAGCTAATAAGTACTGGAAGGATTAAGATTTTTTAATAGAGGTAATTTACAAATCTGTTTAACATACTGGCACCAGTTGATAAAAAAAAAAAAATGTTTTCCACCGGAGTACCCCTTTAAACAGATTAATCATTGGTGGAGCAGCGCGCAGCAGAGCACTTCACTCCCTGGCTGCCCGCGAGCTTCACCAGATGGGCTCCATAGACTTATATATATTTTTAGTTTAATACAACAGCTTGAATATACAATGAAGAATCTTAAAGTGTCCCTGTCGTTAATTATGTCTGCTTTCTTCAACACTTGTTTATAAGTTGTCATACCAGATTAAAAGGGGTACTCAGGCCCTAATACATCTTATCCCCTACCCACGTAATCTGTCATTGCGCACCCACCTTTGTGAGCTCTCTGCAGCGCTGGAGGCTCCAAATGTGTAGCATGATGGGCGTCATGCCCCCCCCCCCCATAGACCTGCATTGAGGGGGCAGGGCGTGACATCACACAGGGGCAGAGTCGTGACGTCACGATACTCCGGCCCTGTGGTCGTCACGCTACACATTTGCGCTGCGTAGAGCTCACAAAGGTGGGTGCGCAATGACAGATTGCGGGGGTCCCCAGCAGCAGGACCTAACAATCAGACATCTTATCCCCTATCCTTTGGATAGGGGATAAGAAGAATTAGGGCCAGAGTACCCCTTTAAGCCTATGGACTAGAGTGGCTGGAAGAAAGCAGCTTTGTTTTTCTTATTCTCTACAACCCCTTAAAATAACATAAATCATTAAATGTCAACAGTCCCCGACCAGCTAGGAGAACCCGGTATCACCCAATTTAAAGTGGTCTGACCTTTATACATATCAGACATTCGGTTTACTATGCAAAGAACCACAAGACAGTGGTCAATATTTAGATAGTGAAATGATACATTGCTCGGTACATAAACAGCTAGAGAATGGGGGTAGGTGGGCAAATGTCTATAGACGTAAAAGAAAATGTTAACGTGAAAGGATAATACACAACAATACATATTTTATGCCATTTTACTTTCGTGACTTGAAAACACCAGAGCTCTGTCTGAACCACTGATTTTCAGGAGAAGGGGCCGCTAAGTGCTACAGTGGGGTTTCTCAAACTTTTTCTTTTTAAGTCTCATTACCCAAACCACAGGCAGTCCATGGAGAAAGAAGGATCTTTAGAATGATGTCAGTCAGGGTGATGAAGCAAATGTCTCAGGTCCCACAGTGAACATATAATAGTGACAATCCCAGTGTTAGCCACAATGTCAACCTGACAAGTATGGTGGCACAGAAAAGGCAAAAATGCTAGCCACAGTACCACTAATGCCAGCCATAGTACCTCATAGCAGTGCCAATCCCAGTACTAGCCACAATGCCAACAGTGTCAACTATGCTGCTTTATTCCGGTTCTTGCCTTCCTAGATGAAGTGGTCTGTGAGAAGCTCCAGCAAGGGTACAAAAGTACAGTGACCCCCCCGACCTACGATGGCCCCGACATACGATCATTTCAGCATACGATCACTCTCAGAGGCCATCGCATGGTGAAGGCAGCATCACCATACGATTCTTTTGTATGTCGGGGCCATCGCATAAACGGCTATCCGGCAGCGCAGACTGCTTCAGCTGCCACCGGATAGCCATTTACGGTGCCCCGTGTGGTCCGCTGACGATCACTTACCTGTCCTCGGGGCTCCGGCGCATCCTCTTCGGGATCCCCTGCATCATCGGTGCTCTCCATCGTCGTCATCATGACGTTGCACAAGCCGTCCCGTCATCCAATAGGAGCGACCTGCGAAGCGACGTGATGGCGGCGACGGAGAGAAAGGATGCTGGGGAAGCAGAGGCCTTGCCGGAGCATCGGGGACACCACGGGGACGCGGCGACAGCGATGGAGGACGACATCCAGGGCAGCGGTGACGAGCGGTCACGGTCCGGAGCAGCGGGGACAGGTGAGTACAACTTCCAATACCAGTGGTCTTCAACCTGCGGACCTCCAGATGTTGCAAAACTACAACTCCCAGCATGCCCGGACAGCCGTTGGCTGTCCGGGCATGCTGGGTGTTGTAGTTTTGCAACATCTGGAGGTCCACAGGTTGTAGACCACTGTCCTATACTTTACATTGCACGGATCCCTCAACATACGATGGTTTCAACAAACGATGGTCTATTTGGACCGGATTACCATCGTATGTTGAGGGACCACTGATAGTTAGCTGTCCTACTGAATTGGTGCCAACTCGGAGGGCATAATACTTCTTATCAAAAACTGTTGGGTTTGAAGCCTGCGTAAGAGTTTTAGGACAACACCCGTCTTTTTGGTTTTAGGAATGGATTCTGGCTCATTGCTCAGTATAGCTTGGAGGGTGTTTAAGTTCATAAACTCCCCTTGATCCTTGAACACATTTACTTTACAAGAAGTACATATTTGTCAACTTCCCCTTTCAGAATTATTTGTTTTGCAATCCTTTAAAATTGTATCCAGAAGAAGACAACATAATACGCACACATAACATGTGCATCAGTAATGGTAAGGCTTTAAGCCACATCAAAACCCCAAATAGAACATCAGTCATATATTTCTTTTAAATGCCAACAGCTTCCGCAAAATTATTTTTACACATTTTTTAACCCCTTAAGGACGCAGGGTTTTTCAGTTTTTGCACTTTCGTTTTTTCCTCCTTACCTTTTTAAAATCATAACCCTTTCAATTTACCACCTAAAAATCCATAATAGGGCTTATTTTTTGCATCACCCGACATTTTACCCAAAAATTTACGGGGAAACGGGAAAAAAAAATCATTGTGCGACAAAATCGAAGAAAAAACGCAATTTTCTAACTTTTGGGGGCTTCCGTTTCTACGCAGTGCATATTTCGGTAAAAATGACACCTTGTCTTTATTCTGTAGGTCCATACGATTAAAATGATACCCTACTTATATAGGTTTGTGTTACGCCGAGCGCTCCGGGTCCCCGTTCCTCCCCGGAGCGCTCGCCTCATCCTCGTTGCTGCAGCGCCCCGGTCAGATCCACTGACCGGGTGCGCTGCGGTCCCGCCTCCAGCCGGGATGCGATTCGCGATGCGGGTGGCGCCCGCTCGCGATGCGCACCCCGGTCCCCGTACCTGACTCGCTCTCCGTCGGTCCTGTCCCGGCGCGCGCGGCCCCGCTCCCTAGGGCGCGCGCGCGCCGGGTCTCTGCGATTTAAAGGGCCAGTGCACCTATGATGGTGCCTGGCCCAATCTTCCAATTAGCTTAATTAGTTTCCACCCGGTCCCTGACTATATCTATCCTCCTCCCATGCACTTCCTTGCCGGATCTTGTTGCACTTGTGCCTAGTGAAAGCGTTCCCTTGTTTGTTCCTAGCCCGTGTTCCTGACCTCCTGCCGTTGCCCCTGACTACGATCCTTGCTGCCTGCCCCGACCTTCTGCTACGTCCGACCTTGCTTCTGTCTACTCCCTTGTACCGCGCCTATCTTCAGCAGTCAGAGAGGTGAGCCGTTGCTAGTGGATACGACCTGGTCACTACCGCCGCAGCAAGACCATCCCGCTTTGCGGCGGGCTCTGGTGAAAACCTGTAGTGGCTTAGAACCGGTCCACTAGCGCGGTCCTCGCCATCCCTCTCTGGCACAGAGGATCCACTACCTGCCAGCCGGCATCGTGACAGTAGATCCGGCCATGGATCCCGCTGAAGTTCCTCTGCCAGTTGTCACCGACCTCCCTACTCTGGTCGCCCAGCAAGCCCTAAAGATCGCCCAACGAAATCAACAGCTGGCATACTTGACCTCCGTGACACTGCATCTTCAGTCACAGATACAGCAAATTCAGTCACAGCTACAGCTGCAACAACCATCTCCTCCGCCGGCTCCTGCAACTCCTCCGCAGCAACCGGCCGCTCCTAACCCCTGCTTGTCCCTGCCGGACAAATTTGATGGGGTCCGCAATGATCCTGCCACAGCCACAGTCCAGTCCTACTTCGCTGAGGTCCGTGGTGTCTTCGAGGAGCCTGCCCGAGCCTCTTCTGCCAAGACTGCCCTGCTGAACCTGGTCCAGGGTGTTTCTTCCGTTGGCGAGTACGCCATTCAGTTCCGTGCTCTTGCTTCCGAGTTGTCCTGGAATAGTGAGATTCTCTGCGCGACCTTTAAAAAAGGCCTATCCAGCAACATTAAAGATGTTCTGGCCGCACGAGAAACTCCTGCTAACCTGCATGAACTCATTCATCTTGCCACTCGCATTGACATGCGTTTTTCCGAAAGGCGTCTGGAGCTCCGCCTGGATATGGACTTTGTTCGCACGAGGCGTTTTTTCTCCCCGGCTCCTCTCTCCTCTGGTCCTCTGCAAACCGTTCCTGTGCCTCCCGCCGTGGAGGCTATGCAAGTTGACCGGTCTCGCCTGACACCTCAAGAGAGGACACGACGCCGCATGGAGAATCTTTGCCTGTACTATGCCGGTACCGAACACTTCCTGAAGGATTGTCCTATCCGTCCTCCCCGCCTGGAAAGACGTACGCTGACTCCGCACAAAGGTGACACAGTTCTTGATGTCAACTCTGCTTCTCCACGTCTTACTGTGCCTGTGCGGATATCTGCCTCTACCTTCTCCTTCTCTACTATGGTCTTCTTGGATTCCGGATCTGCAGGAAAATTTTTTTTGGCCTCTCTTATCAACAGGTTCTACGTCCCTGTGACCAGTCTCGCCAGACCCCTCTACATCTATTGTATTAACAATGAAAGATTGGACTGTCTCATGCGTTTCCGCACAGAACCCCTCCTAATGTGCATCGGACCTCATCACGGAAAAATTGACTTTTTTTTCCTCAGGTTCTTTGGCCCCAAGAAGAGGGGGAGACCCAAGGGGGGGGGTACTGTTACGCCGAGCGCTCCGGGTCCCCGTTCCTCCCCGGAGCGCTCGCCTCATCCTCGTTGCTGCAGCGCCCCGGTCAGATCCACTGACCGGGTGCGCTGCGGTCCCGCCTCCAGCCGGGATGCGATTCGCGATGCGGGTGGCGCCCGCTCGCGATGCGCACCCCGGTCCCCGTACCTGACTCGCTCTCCGTCGGTCCTGTCCCGGCGCGCGCGGCCCCGCTCCCTAGGGCGCGCGCGCGCCGGGTCTCTGCGATTTAAAGGGCCAGTGCACCTATGATGGTGCCTGGCCCAATCTTCCAATTAGCTTAATTAGTTTCCACCCGGTCCCTGACTATATCTATCCTCCTCCCATGCACTTCCTTGCCGGATCTTGTTGCACTTGTGCCTAGTGAAAGCGTTCCCTTGTTTGTTCCTAGCCCGTGTTCCTGACCTCCTGCCGTTGCCCCTGACTACGATCCTTGCTGCCTGCCCCGACCTTCTGCTACGTCCGACCTTGCTTCTGTCTACTCCCTTGTACCGCGCCTATCTTCAGCAGTCAGAGAGGTGAGCCGTTGCTAGTGGATACGACCTGGTCACTACCGCCGCAGCAAGACCATCCCGCTTTGCGGCGGGCTCTGGTGAAAACCTGTAGTGGCTTAGAACCGGTCCACTAGCGCGGTCCTCGCCATCCCTCTCTGGCACAGAGGATCCACTACCTGCCAGCCGGCATCGTGACAGTTTGATTTTGTCGTACTTCTGGAAAAAATCATAACTACATACATAGATAATACACAGTGATGTCACAGTACAGGGATAATATTCAGTGATGTCACAGTACAGGGATAATATACACAGTGATGTCACAGTACAGAGATAATACACACAGTGATGTTACAGTACAGGGATAATAAACACAATGATGTCACAGTACAGGGATAATACACAGTGATGTCACAGTACAGGGATAATACACACAGTGATGTCACAGTACAGGGATAATACACAGTGATGTCACAGTACAGGGATAATACACAGTGATGTCACAGTACAGGGATAATACACACAGTGATGTCACAGTACAGGGATAATACACAGTGATGTCACAGTACAGGGATAATACACAGTGATGTCACAGTACAGAGATAATACACAGTGATGTCACAGTACAGGGATAATACACACAGTGATGTCACAGTACAGGGATAATACACAGTGATGTCACAGTACAGGGATAATACACAGTGATGTCACAGTACAGGGATAATACACACAGTGATGTCACAGTACAGGGATAATACACAGTGATGTCACAGTACAGGGATAATACACAGTGATGTCACAGTACAGAGATAATACACACAGTGATGTCACAGTACAGGGATAATAAACACAGTGATGTCACAGTACAAGGATAATATACACAGTGATGTCACAGTACAGGGATAATAAACAAAGTGATGTCATAGTACAGGGATAATATACACAGCGATGTCACAGTACAAGGATAAAATACACAGTGATGTCACAGTACAGGGATAATAAACACAATGATGTCACAGTACAAGGATGATAAACACAGTGATGTCACAGTACAGGGATAATATACACAGTGATGTCACAGTACATGGATAATATACACAGTGATGTCACAGTACAGGGATAATATACACAGTGATGTCACAGTACAGGGATAATACACAGTGATGTCACAGTACAGGGATAATAAACACAGTGATGTCACAGTACAGGGATAATAAACACAGTGATGTCACAGTACAGGGATAATAAATATAGTGATGTCACAGTACAGGGATAATAAACACAATGATATCACAGTACAGGGATAATACACACAGTGATGTCACAGTACAGGGATAATACACACAGTGATGTCACAGTACAGGGATAATACACACAGTGATGTCACAGTACAGGAATAATAAACACAATGATGTCACAGTACAGAGATAAACAGTGATGTCACAGTACAGGGATAATAAACAGTGATGTCACAGTACAGGGATAATACACACAGTGATGTCACAGTACAGGGATAATACACACAGTGATGTCACAGTACAGGGATAATACACGCAGTGATGTCACAGTGCAGGAATAATAAACACAATGATGTCACAGTACAGGGATAATACACACAGTGACGTCACAGTACAGGGATAATACACACAGTGATGTCACAGTACAGGGATAATACACAATGATGTCACAGTACAGAGTTAATAAACAGTGATGTCACAGTACAGAGTTAATAAACACAGTGATGTCACAGTACAGAGATAATAAACAGTGATGTCACAGTACAGGGATAATACACACAGTGATGTCACAGTACAGGGATAATACACACAGTGATGTCACAGTACAGGGATAATATACACAGTGATGTCACAGTATAAGGATAATATACACAGTGATGTCACTGTACAGGGATAATAAACAAAGTGATGTCATAGTACAGGGATAATATACACAGCAATGTCACAGTACAAGGATAACACACAGTGATGTCACAGTACAGGGATAATAAACACAGTGATGTCACAGTACAGGGATAATAAACACAGTGATGTCACAGTACAGGGATAATAAACATAGTGATGTCACAGTACAGGGATAATAAACACAATGATATCACAGTACAGGGATAATACACACAGTGGTGTCACAGTACAGGGATAATACACACAGTGATGTCACAGTACAGGGATAATAAACACTGTGATGTCACAGTACAGGGATAATAAACACCGATGTCACAGTACAGGGATAATACACACAGTGATGTCACATTACAGGAATAATTAACACAATGCTGTCACAGTACAGGGATAATACATACAGTGATTTCACAGTATAGGGATAATAAACACTGATGTCACAGTACAGGGATAATACACACAGTGATGTCACAGTACAGGGATAATACATGCAGTGATGTCACAGTACAGGAATAATAAACACAATGATGTCACAGTACAGGAATAATAAACACAATGGTGTCACAGTACAGAGAAAATAAACAGTGATGTCACAGTACAGGGATAATAAACAGTTATGTCACAGTACAGGGATAATACACACAGTGATGTCGCAGTACAGGGATAATACACACAGTGATGTCACAGTACAGGGATAATAAACAGTTATGTCACAGTACAGGGATAATACAGACAGTGATGTCACAGTACAGGGATAATACACACAGTGATGTCACAGTACAGGGATAATACACGCAGTGATGTCACAGTGCAGGAATAATAAACACAATGATGTCACAGTACAGGGATAATACACACAGTGATGTCACAGTACAGGGATAATACACACAGTGATGTCACAGGACAGGGATAATATACACAGTGATGTCACAGTACAAGGATAATATACACAGTGATGTCACAGTACAGGGATAATACACAATGATGTCACAGTACAGAGATAATAAACAGTGATGTCACAGTACAGAGATAATAAACACAGTGATGTCACAGTACAGAGATAATACACACAGTGATGTCACAGTACAGGGATAATACACAGTGATGTCACAGTACAGGGATAATACATACAGTGATTTCACAGTACAGGGATAATAAACACAATGATGTCACAGTACAGAGATAATAAACAGTGATGTCACAGTACAGAGATAATAAACCGTGATGTCACAGTACCGGGATAATAAACAGTGATGTCACAGTGCAGGAAAAATAAACACAATGATGTCACAGTACAGGGATAATACACACAGTGATGTCACAGTACAGGGATAATACACACAGTGATGTCACAGTACAGGGATAATACACAATGATGTAACAGTACAGAGATAATAAACAGTGATGTCACAGTGCAGGAAAAATAAACACAATGATGTCACAGTACAGGGATAATACACACAGTGATGTCACAGTACAGGGATAATACACACAGTGATGTCACAGTACAGGGATAATACACAATGATGTAACAGTACAGAGATAATAAACAGTGATGTCACAGTACAGGGATAATAAACACAGTGATGTCACAGTACAGAGATAATAAACAGTGATGTCACAGTACAGGGATAATACACACAGTGATGTCACAGTACAGGGATAATACACACAGTGATGTCACAGTACAGGGATAATATACACAGTGATGTCACAGTACAGGGATAATACACAATGATGTCACAGTACAGGGATAATACACAATGATGTCACAGTACAGAGATAATAAACAGTGATGTCACAGTACAGAGATAATAAACACAGTGATGTCACAGTACAGAGATAATAAACAGTGATGTCACAGTACAGGGATAATACACACAGTGATGTCACAGTACAGGGATAATACACAGTGATGTCACAGTACAGGGATAATACACAATGATGTCACAGTACAGGGATAATACATACAGTGTTTTCACAGTACAGGGATAATAAACACTGATGTCACAGTACAGGGGTAATACACACAGTGATGTCACAGTACAGGGATAATACACGCAGTGATGTCACAGTACAGGAATAATAAACACAATGATGTCACAGTACAGGAATAATAAACACAATGATGTCACAGTACAGAGATAATAAACAGTGATGTCACAGTACAGAGATAATAAACAGTGATGTCACAGTACCGGGATAATAAACAGTGATGTCACAGTACAGAGATAATAAACAGTGATGTCACAGTACAGGGATAATAAACACAGTGATGTCACAGTACAGAGATAATAAACAGTGATGTCACAGTACAGGGATAATACACACAGTGATGTCACAGTACAGGGATAATACACACAGTGATGTCACAGTACAGGGATAATATACACAGTGATGTCACAGTACAGGGATAATACACAATGATGTCACAGTACAGAGATAATAAACAGTGATGTCACAGTACAGAGATAATAAACACAGTGATGTCACAGTACAGAGATAATAAACAGTGATGTCACAGTACAGGGATAATACACACAGTGATGTCACAGTACAGGGATAATACACAGTGATGTCACAGTACAGGATAATACACACAGTGATGTCACAGTACAGGGATAATATACACAGTGATGTCACAGTACAGAGATAATAAACACAGTGATGTCACAGTACAGGGATAATACACAGTGATGTCACAGTACAGAGATAATAAACACAGTGATGTCATCGTACAGGGATAATACACAGTGATGTCACAGTACAGGGATAATACACAGTGATGTCACAGTACAGGGATAATACACAGTGATGTCACAGTACAGGGATAATATACACAGTGATGTCACAGTACAGGGATAATACACGCAGTGATGTCACAGTACAGGGATAATATACACAGTGATGTCACAGTACAAGGATAATACACAGTGATGTCACAGTACAGGGATAATAAACACAGTGATGTCACAGTACAGGGATAATAAACACAGTGATGTCACAGTACAGGGATAATACACACAGTGATGTCACAGTACAGGGATAATATACACAGTGATGTCACAGTACAGAGATAATAAACACAGTGATGTCACAGTACAGGGATAATACACAGTGATGTCACAGTACAGAGATAATAAACACAGTGATGTCATCGTACAGGGATAATACACAGTGATGTCACAGTACAGGGATAATACACAGTGATGTCACAGTACAGGGATAATACACAGTGATGTCACAGTACAGGGATAATATACACAGTGATGTCACAGTACAGGGATAATACACGCAGTGATGTCACAGTACAGGGATAATATACACAGTGATGTCACAGTACAAGGATAATACACAGTGATGTCACAGTACAGGGATAATAAACACAGTGATGTCACAGTACAGGGATAATAAACACAGTGATGTCACAGTACAGGGATAATACACACAGTGATGTCACAGTACAGGGATAATATACACAGCGATGTCACAGTACAGGGATAATATACACAGTGATGTCACAGTACAGGGATAATACACACAGTGATGTCACAGTACAGGGATAATATACACAGTGATGTCAAAGTACAGAGATAATACACACAGTGATGTCACAGTACAGGGATAATAAACACTTTTTTCATTTACAAAGATAATAAATACTCTGCACACTTTATCACTACGCCCCAGGCCCACCCCCTTTGTGGTATATTACTAAAGACACTCTTTATTCCACCACCACAAGACAAAGGGTTGGGTTGAGTAGAAAATGTGTTCGATTCGAGTAACAATTTAGTAAAGACTCCAGTGATGTCATACATGACCCGAACACCAAATCGCCAACATGCCAGCTCATAGGCCCTACTGAAGACATACTGGTCAGATGTGCCAGAGACTTTTATATGACATTCATGACACAGTAAACAGAGTGTCCTGTACAGAATAACAAGATTGACCCCATAACTTACCAGACTCCTCCTTTACAATCTTCACTGCAGCCGACTCTCCACTCACCTTGTTCCTTGCCTACACAAACAAAACAATGAGTGGTAAATAGTCATGTAGGTGACATGATAGCATTCACAAGAGGGGCATTCTGGAACTTTGATGGCCCATCTAGCATTGTCCTTATTTGTAGATTATACCAACATAGGGTCAGCAATATAATTCTACAACTTATGGGTCAAGGTCAGTTTCTTGAAGATATCTAAAATACAAGTGGAAAGCGCTCCATAGTGTATTATCTTAGAACGGGGTGAATGACAAAAATGTGAAATCGGCTTAGTCAGCTAGTTGTGTAACTCATACACTACAATGGAATGGTGTGTATAGAAGATAGCGGTCATTCTGCAGCCATCCTACTCTGGAATACAATGGCAGAACGCAAACACTTCTGGGTGGTGTCATAGGATTCACCTGGCGCTGAACTGACACACAAGCCAGGTATAAAACCAACAAAACCATAAAGCTAATGGCTGTCCGGGCATACTGGGAAGAGAAGTTTTGCAACATCTGGAGGGCCACAGTTTGAGACCACTGCTATACAGTAGGTAAAAATAACAAGTTTTCTTTATTCTGTGGGTAAATACGATTAAAATGATACCTAGGTTTAGATGCTTTTCTGTTATTGAACTGCTTTTAAAGGGTACCTCTCATCAAAAAAACTTTTGATATATTATAGATTAATGTATGCAGAATAACTTTACAATTGCATGTTATTAAAAAATATTCTTCTTTCTATTTAATTTTCCACTTTGAAGAAATGACCACTAGGGGTCTCCCTACCAGTCCTGGCAGCAAGCATTTCAGACTCATGCAGGAGTCCTAAACACTACGAGCCGCCAGTCTGCTTTGTTCACAAAGGAGAACACTCAGAGCTGCCAGCCTGCTTTGTTCACAGCCTGTTTGGCTGTGAACAAAGCAGGCTGGCAGCTCTGAGTGTTTAGAAAGAAGCATATTTTTCATTAAAATGCTATTTGAAAGTTATTCAACATTCATTAATCTAAAATATATCAAAAGTTTATTTGATGAGAGGTACCCTTTAAGAAAACTCAAACCTTTTTTCTTTTTTTTTACAAAATAAGTATGTTTAAAATTCCACTATTTTGACCACCTATAACTTTCTAATTTTTCCTTCCTGTATGAGGGCTCATTTTTTGAGCTGTGATCTGTAGTTTTTTTTGTACCAATTTAGCTTTTTATTACATTTTATTGGAATAGCAGCAATTTTGGACTTTTTTACATGTACGTCGTTCATCACATGGGATCATTAACATACTGAGGGAGATTTATCAATCAGCCTGAAACCCTAATTGTCTGGTTTTTCCAATAGCAACCAATCACAGCTCAGTTTTCATATCTTAACAAGCTCTTGTAAAGTGAAAGTTAAGCTGTGATTGGTGGCCCAGGGAAAAAACAAACAATTAGGGTTTCAGGCTGATTGATAAATATAAGCCTATATTTTGATAGTTCAGACATTTACGCACCTGCGAATACCTTATATGTTTATTAATTATGTTTGTTATGCTTTTTTGGTAAAAATTGACAATTTAAATTTTTATAGGGCGAGAAGAAGACCCCACAAGAGGCAGTTGAGGGGACCTCCATCCTCCATCTTAGCAAATCGAATAACTAAGGTCGTGCTGTGGGCGATCTGATCAGCCATTTAAAGCACCGCATTGCTGCAGATACTGTGATCAGTATAGATGCCATGATCAGTATAGATGCCATGATCAGTATAGATGCCATGATCAGTATAGATCCATTGCCATTACCAGCAGGTCCCTGGCTGCTAATAGCAGCTGGGACCTGCCATGCATGAAACGAGCAGCGTTCCTGTGCTCGCATCATGTATAGGATATAACTGTATATGTCCTGGTGCGATAAATATCAGCGCGTCAGGACGTACATTTACATCCAATGTCCTTAACCCCTTAATGATGCAGAATGTAAATGTACGTCCTGGTGCGGTGCTACTTAACGCACCAAGACATACATTTACATCCTGTACATAACCGCGAGCATCAGAGCGATGCTCGGGTCATGCGCGGCAGTTCCTGGCTGCTGATAGCAGCCAGGGACCTGGCGGTAATGTCCGACATCCGCGATCGCGCGAATGTCTGCCATTATTAACCCCTCAGATGATCAATATAGATCACGCCATCTGCGGGAGTGCGGTCAGAAAAATACATGATCAGATCGCCCGCAGCGCTGCCGCGGCGATCTGATCATCAGTAAAGCCTCCGTCCGTCTCCAGGTGTCTTCTGCTCTAGTCTGAGTTCGAGCAGATCAGAGCAGAAGATTGGTGATAACACTGATCAGTGCTATGCCCTATGCATAGCACTGAACAGTATTAGCAGTCAAATGATTGCTATAAATAGTCCCCTATGAGGACTATTAAAGTGTAAAAATAGAAGTAAAAGTAAAAAAAAATATGAAATATCCTCTCCCCCAATAAAAATGTAAATTGTCAATTTTCCCTATTTTACCCCCAAAAAGTGTAAAAAAAAAAATTTAATAAACATATTTGGTATTGCCACATGTGTAAATATCCAAACTATTAAAATATACTGTTAATTATCCCATACCGTGAACGGCGTGAACATAAAAGAAAAAAACATTGCTGCTTTTTATAACATTTTATTCCCCCAAAAAATGTTAAAAAATGTATTAAAAGTTTTATATATGCAAATGTGGCATAAAATAAAGTACAGATCACAGTGCAAAAAAATTAGCCCTCCTACCGCCGCTTGTACGGAAAAATGAAAAAGTTATAGGTCAGCAAAATAGAGGGATTTTAAACGCACTAATTTGGTTAAAAAGTTTGCGTTTTTTTTTTTTAAGCAGTACAATAATAGAAAAGTATGTAATCATGGGTATCATTTTAATCGTATTGACCCACAGAATAAAGAAAATGTGTCTATTTTACCGTAAAGTGTACAGCATGAAAACAAAACCTTCCAAAATTTGCTAAATTGCGGTTTTAAATTTCCCCACACAAATTGTATTTTTTTTTGTTGTGCCATACATTTTATGGTAAAATGAGTCATGTAATTACAAAAGACAACTGGTCACGCAAAAAACAAGCCCTCATACTGGTCTGTGGATGAAAAAAAGAGTGATGATATTTAGAAGGTGAGGAGGAAAAAATAAAATTGTCTGAGTCCTTAAGGCCCAAATGGGCTGAGTGCTCCAGTGGAAATGGAAATCAACTGGTGCCAGAAAGTTAAACAGATTTGTAAATAAAGTTATTCAACAAACTAGAGAATACTCTATCCAAAAGGTTGAGAAACCAATGGGAAGTAAGGAGTTTATCCCACCTTTTGGAGAATAACATTGTACCAAAGGGATTGAGCCTGTCCAAGACCCCCGCAGGAGACTTGGGGGGCTCGACATTCAACCAAAAGTGGTATAATACTGTAAAGGAACAGTCAAAAATTTTGGTGAGACTAATTATAGAGAGAAGACAGGAATTAATTAAAGAATTAGATGTTGAGATAGATAGTATCAAGCAGGAACTGGGAGGATTTGAGAAAAACGATGATTACATGAAACAGCAGGAATATTTGTGTAAACAGTTAGACAGATTGGAACTAGAGATAATGAAAAGAAAGACTAAAAAGATGACTTGGCAAAAAGTAAAATATCCAGCTAGGCAAACAACAGGAAATTATTTGGAGGGTCAAATCCCCCCCTATCTGAGAATTTTTTGAGGGATGGTCAGAATCACAAGGTTATACCACATGAAAACAACAGGTACAGGAAAGAAAGTTGTCATTCACATCACCAGTCACACAAATATCAGAGGCACCCTCGCAACTTTTCCCCTCCACGTTATTCAGACCACCAATCTCCCCACAGATACATATCACAAACATATCACTCTTAATACAGGAGACAAACACCTCCTCGATACAACACCAGACAATACCCACGAGACACCAATCCAACACGAGAACAAAAGTACCAACAGATCACAGATACACACAAGTCACAGCAGGTAAATACACTGATAGGGTAGAAGCATACAGCCAACAACCACAGAAGATAGGAAAGGTACAGTAGAACCTATACAGTCTACATTAACAAGTAGTGTAGAACTAACCCCTGCCCAGGAGTCTTTACTGAATAAAGGACTAAAATTCGCCCCAAATTATTCTGTAAGAAAATTTTATGTATACATGGGATTGGAAAAATATGTGAGGAACATCTGTCTAAAGAAGTATTTCATATGACACCCATTGGAATTGAAAGCCCCTACTTCCAAATACATACACACACAGATTGTAAGCCAAAATCTTGGTTCTTCCCTAGATCAAAGATGGGTCCTGATATTGTTGCTTTTAAAAAAGCTGTTGAGGGGGACTTAATAATAATTTTAATATCAGCATACAAGAAAAGAAAGCTATTGGGGAATTACAGAGTAACAAGGAGATCACTATCCCCCCTGCTGATAAGGGCGGGGCTATTGTTATATTAAACACTGCAGAATATGAGAAAGAATGCCTGAGGCAATTACAGGACGTTAATACTTATGAAAAATTAGCAGCAGATCCGACACTGGGATTCAGCAGACAACTACACACTTTATGTCAAAAAGCATTGGAAGTTGGGATTGTCATTGATGGAGAGTCGCGATTCATTCTGAGTACCCCCGAGAGACTACCATTTTTTTATTGATTACCCAAAACCCATAAAGATCTATGTCATCCTCCTGGCCACCCGATAGCGTCGGTAATAGGGTCTATTACATCTAATTTATCCCAGTATTTAGATTTTTTACAGCCTTTTGTTAAAAAAAACAGATTTTTATTTAAAAGACACAACTCAAATCATCTGAATTTTAGAACAATGAAATTGGTCTGATGAACATTGGCTGGCGACTTTGGATGTGAGCTCGTTATACATGATTATAGAATCAAGGTTTAGCATCTGTACGCAATTTTTTAGAAAAAGGGGATATTTTGGAGGAACAGACACAATTCTTTTTAGATGCCATAAAATTTATTTTAACGCAAAATTATTTTCATTTTAAAGACAAATTTTATTTACAGCGTACAGGAATGGCCATGGGTACCAGGTTCATGCCGAGTTATGCCAACTTATTTATGGCGGAATGGGAGGCAGAAACCATTACCCCCATCCTCGGCACTAACTTGATACTATGGCGACGTTACATTGATGATATTTTAATTTGGCGGGGTCCCAGGGTTTGTCTCGAGTCTCTCATTGACGGTCTCAACTGTAATAATTGCAATCTCAGGTTCACATCCACCATTAGCCAAGAAAAAGTAGAATTTTTAGATATCGAAATTTTTCCTTTACAGAATAGTTTACAATGTAGAACATTGACTACATCTACACCCATCTGCCACGTTGGTTGACCAACATACTGACTGGCCAATTTAGAAGGCTCAAACGAAATTGCACTGCTGAATCCCAGTTTCATAAAGAAGCAATAACACCAACCTCTCAATTTCTTGAAAAAACTACCCTAGGGATAAAGGTTGAAAAATCCTTATGCAAAGTGAATGAATTGGAAAGAACTTCTTTCTTGTACCTTGTACAATCCCCAATTTACAGACTGAGCAACAGCCAAAAATTGTATTGCCCTTTAATAAGGACTACAAGCGGATTGAGAAAATTTTTAACAAACATTGGCACCACCTAATTAAGCAGGATAGAATAATAGGGGACCTACTCCCCACCAAGCCCAAGGTTGTATACACCAAGGCCCCAAATTTGGGCATTGCCGTAACACCTTCGGTAAAGAAACCCGACAGGGATATGAACCCAGACTCTTGGCTGACCACAAAAGGCTTTTTCAGATGTGGCACCTGTTCAAGTTGCACTACCACAAAGGGGCAAAGGAAAATTACCAAAGTAAAATCCACAGTAAATTCCTTCTCATGGGAAATTAGTGACTTGATCACATGTAACACTAAGGGGGTTATTTATATTTTGCAGTGTAGTTGTAATAAACAATATGTGGGCAGGATGAAACACCCTTTAAAAGTCAGAATCCATGAACATATCAGTAATATAAAAATAGGGCAATATGAAACATCCTTTATCACTACATTTTTCTAAAATACAAAATGAAGATCCTGCTGGTTTAAGTTTCGTTGGTATTCAGGTAGTAAGAAAAGACTGGCGGTGTGGTGTCTTTATGCTGAAAATGTCTAAGATTGAAACACAAAGAATCTACAAATTCAAAAGTTTAGAACCAAAGGGTTTGAATGCCAGTCTTGAAATTTTCAGTTTTCTATAAGGGGGTGGTCTCATTCTGATGGTTAGGCCCCGTTGTTTTATACCCGGGACCTTCCCCCATGACGATTACCAGCCTACTTATTAGTCTCTGTCAAGCACATTGTACTCCCAATTACCTCTATTATTTTTCATTTTTCGTCTTTATTTTTATTCCTATTTTTATTTTCATTTTTCTTCTTAATTTTATTTTATGTTTATTTTCATTCTTATTTTAATTTTCATTTTAATTCATTTTCATTTATATTTATTTTTATCTTTATTTATTTTTATTTTCATATTCATTCTTACTATTATTTTTATTTCTATTTTTATTTTCTTCTTAGATTTATTATATTACTGATTTCATGTTTGTATTCACCTCTATTCCCATTTGATATTGTAAATCTGTTTACACATTCATTTGTATGATGTTCATGTGTGGTGTCCCGGTACCGTATTTCAAACGCTACCTTGTGGTGAGGTCCCCAAAGACAGAGTCCATAGGAACAGTGGGGGTCCTCTACCTTAGCTAGCCCCTCGTCACCCCATAGTTAGTTAATATTTATGTAAATACACATGTAAATATGTCTATTAAAGATTCTTCCCTTGTTCGCGTCGCAGGACCTGCGGGTCATGTGACCGAGTGGCAGAACTCTATGGTTTGCTGAAAGACCTTTGGTGGTTCTCATGACATGTGATCACCCACAATCCAATGTAACGGTGAGTGACAGCTGATTGGACCAATCCAAAATGGCCAGCCCCTGCCCATATAAGGGAGCTGCGTCATCTTGTTCGCTCTCTTGGGTTGCTGACTCTGGATGAGGTAGGACCTCCGCAGCTTACAAGACAAATTACTAGGCCTATGCCTTGCGGCCTAAGCCTGCGCTAGAGATGGATAGTTCATACAATTCCCTGCTACCTCAGCAAGATCTCCGGACCTAATCAAACCCCTAAATCCGGCGGATCTGTGCAAATACAATCCTCTAAAGCAAAAGAGAACTTTCCGGTCCTAAGCATCTGTCAATCACTGCTGTGCTGTTTCAATAGACTCTGTTATCTGGACTGTTACTGTTATTGCAAATACAGAAAATCTTCAGTAAAGATTCCGCAAGTTTTAAGTTCAGCACTGCTGTGGACAATCTATTTATTTCACACTCACCTATCGCTCTTGGGAAGGGTGGCGATAGGCCCAGCATCACTACAGAGTTTTAACCCTCACCCTGGCATCACGAGTGACAAGGGTTAACGGCGCCCTTTCAGTATCTAGAACAGCAACACCCCTACTACCCTACACCCCACAAGGTTTTTCCACACAGTTCCTCACCACACATGTATACATTGTTTAATGAAAAACGTTTCACTTTTAAGGTAATCATTTGTTTTCCATATATTTCTTATCTTGCTCAACCTTTGATCCATACCAGATGTTATTTATGTCTCAACAATTGGATAAGCGATTGGTCCAGACACATATAAAATGGAACCAAGAAATCACACAAATCAAACACCACTGAGGAGGGGTTGGGATAGATCCCCGAATACCCCGAAATGCGTCTGATGAGGTTTATAGCTAACATCCGGACATAAAAATGCTAAACCTACGTTCACATGAAGCATTAACTCAAGCACGTCTTCTGCTGAAATTTCGGGTGAATCCACCGGACTAGAAGGGGTTAACCATTAGTACCCACATTCACCCTGGCTGCCTGAGATCCACCTCTATTCATCTGTATCCAGCACACAAGCCTGAATTTAGCTGCCATGAATTCAAAAGATCTCAAGGGAGCGCGGGCCCCTACGGTCAGCTGATCTGCAGTCAGCTGACCGCATCTGCCGGAAGCTCGACAGCCTGAGGCCGCAAAGAACATCGCAGATGCCATCAGGCGTGCGGCCACAGCAAGTGTCAACGCCGATGGCTGGAGCACCGGAGGAGAGCCAGGAGCCCCCATGTGGAGCATTGAGTGTCACTTTGTGCCAAACAATCTTTCTCCCACAGGCAGCCCACGTTATACCGGTCATTCATCGACCTATACAAAACGTGGAACTGGGCACTTCTTCTTTACAGGACAATATTCATCTATATCTTAAGGTGGAACTGCTTATTCCATTTTAGGTGGCCATATTTTGTACCACAGGGTGGAATCTTTTATTACAGGTGGACATTTGTTATAACTAAGTGGAACTGCATATCTTAATTCCCAACAGGTGGAAATAGATCACTGCCAGCTTAAAGAGATATATTGGGATAAACTTTCCTACAGCCTGTGCTAACGGCTTTTTATTTCTATATTACCAGTAGGTTAGTTATTGTAGGTTAATCATACATAGTCCGGATGCTAAAAAACCGCAAGGGCCCTGCGGAGCATTTTTATTGTATTTTAATATTGTTTTTGATTGATTTGTGGAATCTGATGACACACATTTCATGCTATTAAACCATATTTTTCTTTATCTGAAACAGAAGTCCATCACACACTCATTTTGGGTAGGACACTGAGGACTGTGGTTTCTACCTTTTTCTTGAGATTTGTAAATTACTTTTATTAACCCCTTAAGGACTCCGTTTTTGCATTTTCATTAAAAATCATAACGCTTTCAATTTTGCACATAAAATTCCATATTAAGGCTTATTTTTTGCGCCACCAATTCTACTTTGCAGTGACATTAGTCATTTTACCAAAAAAATCCACGGCGGAACGAAAAAAAAAATAATTGTGCGACAAAATTGAAGAAAAAATTTCATTTTGTTAATTTTGGGGGCTTCAGTTTCTACGCAGTGCATTTTTCGGTAAAAATAACACCTTCTATTTATTCTGTAGGTCCATACGGTTAAAATTATACCCTACTTATATAGGTTGGATATTGTCGTATTTCGGAAAAAAATCAAAACTACATGTGAAAAATTCTCATCTTCTAACCCCTATAACTTTTTTATTTTTTCCGCGTACAGGCCGGTATGAGGACTCATTTTTTTGCGCCGTGTTCAGAAGTTTTTATTGGTACCATTTTTGTATTGATCGGACTTTTTGATCACTTTTTATTCATGATATAAAAAGTGACCAAAAATACACAATTTTGTACTTTGGAATTTTTTTGCGCGCACGCCATTGATTGTGCAATTTAACTAACGATACATTTTTATAGTTCAGACATTTTCGCACGCGGCGATACCACATATGTTTATTTTTATTTACACAGTTTTTTTTTATGAGAAAAGGGGGGTGATTCAGACTTTTATTAGGGAAGGGGTTGAATGACCTTTGTTAACTTTTTTATTTCACTTTTTTTTTTGCAGTGTTATAGGTCCCATAGGGACCTATAACATTGCACACACTGATCTCTTATGCTCCCATAGGGACCTATAACACTGCACACACTGATCTCTTATGCTCCCATAGGGACCTATAACACTGCACAAACTGATCTCTTATGCTCCCATAGGGACCTATAACACTGCACACACTGATCTCTTATGCTCCCATAGGGACCTATAACACTGCGCACACTGATCTCTTATGCTCCCATAGGGACCTATAACACTGCACACACTGATCTCTTCTGCTCCCATAGGGACCTATAACACTGCACACACTGATCTCTTATGCTCCCATAGGGACCTATAACACTGCACACACTGATCTCTTATGCTCCCATAGGGACCTATAACACTGCACACACTGATCTCTTATGCTCCCATAGGGACCTATAACACTGCACACACTGATCTCTTATGCTCCCATAGGGACCTATAACACTGCACACACTGATCTCTTATGCTCCCATAGGGACCTATAACACTGCACACACTGATCTCTTATGCTCCCGTAGGGACCTATAACACTGCACACACTGATCTCTTATGCTCCCATAGGGACCTATAACACTGCACACACTGATCTCTTATGCTCCCATAGGGACCTATAACACTGCACACACTGATCTCTTCTGCTCCCATAGGGACCTATAACACTGCACACGCTGATCTCTTATGCTCCCATAGGGACCTATAACACTGCACACACTGATCTCTTATGCTCCCATAGGGACCTATAACACTGCACACACTGATCTCTTATGCTCCCATAGGGACCTATAACACTGCACACACTGATCTCTTATGCTCCCATAGGGACCTATAACACTGCACACACTGATCTCTTATGCTCCCATAGGGACCTATAACACTGCACACACTGATCTCTTATGCTCCCATAGGGACCTATAACACTGCACACACTGATCTCTTATGCTCCCATAGGGACCTATAACACTGCACACACTGATCTCTTATGCTCCCATAGGGACCTATAACACTGCACACACTGATCTCTTATGCTCCCATAGGGACCTATAACACTGCACACACTGATCTGTTATGCTCCCATAGGGACCTATAACACTGCACACACTGATCTCTTATGCTCCCATATGGACCTATAACACTGCACACACTGATCTCTTATGCTCCCATAGGGACCTATAACACTGCACACACTGATCTGTTATGCTCCCATAGGGACCTATAACACTGCACACACTGATCTCTTATGCTCCCATAGGGACCTATAACACTGCACACACTGATCTCCTATGCTCCCATATGGACCTATAACACTGCACACACTGATCTCTTATGCTCCCATAGGGACCTATAACACTGCACACACTGATCACTTATGCTCCCATAGGGACCTATAACACTGCACACACTGATCTCCTATGCTGATCCCTGCAGAGCCATAGCTTTGCAGGGATCAGTCAGATAGGGGCTCGATTGCTCAGGCCTGTAGCTCAGGCTTGGAGCAATTAATCGATGATCGGACGGCGCGGAGAGAGGTAAGGAGACCTCCGCCTGCGTCCCAGCTGATCGGAACATCGCGATCAGCCGACTGAGCTGCCGGGAAGCGTTTACTTTTGTTTTCAGATGCGGCGGTCAACTTTGATCGCCGCGTCTGAAGGGTTAATAGCGCGCGGCACAACGGGCGATGCCGCACGCTTTTAGCCCAGGGTCCCGGCTATGATTAGCAGCCGGGACTGACCCGGTGTGATGCGGGGTCATTGTTTTTCACACCAGGCTCAGGGTGTACAGGTACGCCCTGAGTCCTTAAGAGGTTAAAAAATCTTAATCCTTTCAGTACTTATCAGCTGCTGTATGCGCCACAGGAAGTTCTTTCCTTTTCTTTTGTAGGTACGCAGAAAGTACCAAACAGCAACTTTCAGTTTTCACTTTGCAATGATCACAAATTTATGAAGTGTGAATGTTGCACATTCGTAAAAAAGTTGCAAACCCCATCCAAAAAAGTCACAAGCCTAAGCCAGGTCAGACCTTGCTTACAAAACTGCCTTTGGAGAGCAAAAGTTATGTGTGCAGAAAAGTCACAGAGGAGAGGAGGAAACAAACAAAATGGTGTTCTGAAGTGATTTATTGTTTTTTGCTCATGTGCCCCAAATTTATGTGCCGCCCTGTAAAAGTATGATAAATGTGTCGCACATAAACAAAAGCAAAAAATAAAAATGCAGTCTATGTAGAAGATCGAGTCCAGCACTGCATAATCTATGGTGAAACCTCGTGTTTGTCTGGAGATAAATAAGGACACGTGTAGCCGCTGTAATATGCAGAGGAAAGACTGTAAAAATACAAAAATACAAATGCAAAAATCACTGGTGCTGTACCTGTAGTGCACATATCACTTCTTCATACAGTGAGAAAAGAGAAATGTCCCCCAATAGGAGTCGCTAAATAGTGTAAAGCTAACACCGCTATATAAGCACATTAATATAATGCGCATTAACCCTGTAAAGCGATAGTATTTCCGTATTCTTGTCTTTATCAAACACAGTTCGTATTTACCTGCTTGTAAACTAACATGCTATAAAAGCATCTGCATATAACGCGCATTAGCCCTGTAAAGCGATAGTACTTCCATATTCTTGTTTTTAACAAACACACATTGGCCCTCATTTACTATTGCAAACCCGACATGTTTTGTCGGATTATGCGATAGATTCTGTCGCATTGCGCCCGAAATTCTGTCTGCAACAGATTTTGCGCCAGAATTTGCGCCAGAATTGAAAAAACCCCGACTAACTCTCTATTTTAGATGCTACGTAGCAGATAGACAGGATGAATGGGTATCATTTCTGTCTTCTGAATAATCACGGAAACTCTTTTACTGGTGTGTCACCATTCTTCTGTGTATATGGATTTCATCCACGGTTTTCTTCCTGTACCAATAATACAATGATAATCCTAAAGTCAAGACTACTATGAGTAAACTGCGCACAGTTTGGGCCCTGCTTCAGAAGAGCCTGAGAAATGCCCAAGAGGTACAAAGTAAGTCCGCCAACAAGAGACGTAGGCATTCAATTTAAAGTAGGTGATAAAGTGTGGTTATCTAAAAAAAAATTGCGTTTCAAGGTTCCATCTAAGAAGTTGGCTTCTCGGTTCATTGGGCCTTATGATATAATTGAGGTTATTAATCCGGTCTGTTACAGATTAAAATTACCTTCTTCATTTAAGGTTTATAATGTGTTCATCTGTTCTTTGTTAAAATTGTATGTTCCCACACAATCTTCTGTTTCTGTGCCTCCCCCTCCAGTTGAAATCGATGGAGAATTGAGTATGAGGTCTCCAAAATTTTGGACAGTTGTGGAGTTCAAAACTCGGTCCAATACTTGGCTCGTTGGAAAGGGTATGTAGAAACAGAAGAGATATCCAGCGCAGTAGCTCAATTGCAAGAAGATTTATTGAATATGGCAACACACAGGCACAGGACAGCAGTGACGCGTTTCGATCGTCTAAGCGATCTAATTAATACTGACACAATATTCTTAGGATGGAGTACCTTTATAGGGGAGGAACTAATTTCACACAGGTGCAACTTTAATTAGTTGGCCTGAGAGAGTTCACTCCCCCAACAGGTATCTCCAATACGGACAGACAGAACAGAAAAGACATGTATAGAATCATTTATCATTGGAAAGAGTGTGGTCCGGAGAAGAAGTCGTGGGTTCCAGCATCGTCCATACATGCTTCCACCTTGGTCAGAATATTCCATGACTCTCACCCGTACAAACCCAAACCCAAATTTAAGGGTCCGGTGGCCCCTCCTTAAAAGGGGGGGGGGGGTACTGTCAGAACCTAAAAGAGTTAAAAGGTTCTGACAGGTTATTTGTGGTTTCTTGTTACTGGGTCATGCCCAGCTGTCTGGACTGGTCAGTTGACCTTGATTGGAGCACCTGTACTAGCTTCATATAAGCTGGCAGTCTGCTCCCAATCCTTGCCTGCTATAGAACAATGGCTGGAGGGTAAATGGTAATATCGGGTGTCAGGCGCAATCCACTGCAAGGAGCCTAATCCATTGATGTTATAATCTCCACTTTGGGATCACTGTATGTATAGAAGTGGATAATCTGCAGCTATCCACACACAAGCAGGTTTGCAGCTAGATGTATCCAGATAGCTGGACACTCTAATGGGTCAACCAAACCTCTCTACCTGTCGCCACAGATCTAATGGATGCGAACAGTTGGGAACAAGGCACGGCTTTAAAAACAGTACACACTGCTATGTGCTATATATTTATTGCATATAGCAGTGTGTACTGTTTTTAAAGCCGTGCCTTGTTCCCAACTGTTCGCATCCATTAGATCTGTGGCGACAGGTAGAGAGGTTTGGTTGCCCCATTAGAATGTCCAGCTATCTGGATACATCTAGCTGCACACCTGCTTGTGTGTGGATAGCTGCAGATTATCCACTTCTATACATACAGTCATCCCAAAGTGGAGATTATAACATCAATAGATTAGGCTCCTTGCAGCGGATCGCGCCTGACACCCGGTTTTACCCTTTACCCTCCAGCCATTGTTCTATTCATCAGTCCGGGGAACCCATGACGTTGATAGCCGGGGCAAAACCATCACCACGGACATATCTCAATGCCTGTATAAGTTGTTGTGTCTTGGGAAACACAACAACTAAAGGTGAGCAGCTCATTCATTGAGTTATCACCTGCATCACCTCTTACATTACAATACTACTCTATGGGAAGCTCTGCTCTCTTTTTTCCCCCTGTATAGTTCTCACTTGCCTGTGCCACGAGCTCTGTGTACTCCTAGCTAGTATTTATATTGTATCTGTTATATCTGGCATTTTGACCCTTTGGCTCTGCTCTCTGATTCTTCTCCTGGCTTTGCGAATTGGCTTATCTGTAACCTCTTGGTATTGACTCGGATTGTAGACAGCGACTTATTGTGTGTATGTTTAGTTGTTTTACTGTTAGTCGGAGGTCGGAACACAGAATGGAATCACTCAATCTGCATTATAGTTTATTATTTTGGCTGGTCTGCCCTCACTTATTGTAAGTAGGGACCGTCACCGTGGTTATGGACCCGCCACCTAGGGCGGGTACATAATTAGGCAGGAATAGGGGGAGTGGGCGAGAATAGTGTGCACTCCTTCCCTGCCCAGACGTGACACACACATTGTATTTACCTGCTTCTAAGGCTGAGTTCACATATGTCCGGCCTATACCCAGCTAAAACTCAACTCAACTGATGCTACAGCTGATGACAACGTGCATCAGTTGTCAACAGTCGTGTAGCATCCAACATCCATTATTTCTGAATTCTAGATGGGGCAATGCAGCAAGATAATATCCCCTGCCATCTGGCGTCCAAACTGAAACACTGGATAATTGTGAACTGCCCCATACTGGGATCAGTTCTAGCATCAGTTTCCCTCCAGTGCTTTTTAGCAAGCAACAGAGGGAAAAAGATGATGTACTCCATAAATATGTAAACAAGCCCTAAACTAATTCCACAGTTCAAAGCATTGAAAATTAAAGTTGATTATTAGGTGAGTGAAAAATCACCCAAAAAGATCAAACTAACCTAAAAAAAAAAAAAGTCTTGTAAAGGCATTGTTTGACGGGGTAAAGGACAGAAGACCCTGCCATGTCCTCTGCCAGTAATATTGTTGGTGGCATTATCAGCACCAGTACAGGTAGCAGCTAAAACAGCCAGGTGCCTGGAGGTATTAGTAGCAGCCGCATCAGCTGTTCAAAGTTCTCACTGTCTGCCAGAGGCTGTGTGGTTTCACAGGATAGTACGGCCCTTGTGGACTGGTTTAATCATTCAAGGTCTTCTCATGAGGAGGAAAATAGTCTGACTGTTTGATGGCGAGCCAGCTGTCAGTGGATTCCTACTCATCTGCAGTTACATGACGTGGTAGAAATGTCCATCCTAGATAATCTTTTTTCTCATCTCTGTCTTTGGTTCCCCCTACTGCTGCGCAGAAGGATAGCCAGAAGGAGGAGTTGTGGCCCAGTCAGCCTATGGAGTGTGTTGCTGAGGTGGTGAAGGCGGATGCAGTGGCCGAACATAGCATTAGTGGGACTGGTGGAGATAGACATGGTGTGGATACTTTAAGGCATCATGTTGGATGTGCTGAGGGGGAACAAGGAGGCCACAATCAGACATCACAAATTTTTACTTGTCAGGTGGTGGTGTACCTAGCACTTAACAGTTTACTGCGGTGTGGAAATTCTTTACTATCTTACCAGATGCAGGAAACCAGGTACAGTGCAGTGCAAAGAGAAAGTAAGGCACAGCCAGGGTCCAATTTTAGGAAATTAGGCCTCTACGTAAGCACATGGAGAGGCATCACAAGGCATACCTGCAAATATCCCTAATCCACCAATGCCTGCTGTCTGGTGGCTACAGCTAACACTAATTCACTGCTGCCTGCTATCTGCTGGCTAAAGTTACCATTAGTTCCCACAGTGCACATCATGTGGCGCAGAGGAAGGACCACTACATACAGTGTGATGTTTAAAAAACCTACATTTTTAATCCCCCTGCTCTCCGCTGGCTACTACTAAGCCCTTAGTCTGGCCTTTTTCTTGCCGCTGTTACTTCCAGCCTCCTGGCCCAGCCATAGCAGTAGGTCCCAGCCTCGGTCAGAGGAGTAGGGAAGTACCAAAGCAGTGTGGCACTAAGTCTGGGCTGCTGGGGCAGTATGTCTGTTGGGGCTGCCCATGTACTGCTATATATGGGGTAAAAGGGACCTTTAATTATATATGGGGCACAGATGGGACCTATAACTATATATGAAGACAGTATAGGGGCATACAACTATATATGGGGACAGTATTGGGGGGCTACAACTATATATGGGGACCGTATAGAGGATAGAACCATTTATGGGGACAGTATAGGGGACTACATCTATGTATGAGGGCAGTATAGGGGCCTACAATTATATATAACCCGTCCCAGTTTTTGCTATCCCAATATCCCGTTTTGTCGCAAAGGAGTGTGATCAAGTATAGTCAATTAACTTTTTTTCTGTATCTTTATCAGTAGTTTATGTTTCTTATATAGAGCTCCAAATCCCATAAACTAGCTCCAAATCCCATAAACTTTTAAATTCTGGTAGCCTACAACTGCGAATATCTGGCAGGGAGCACATGGTAGGTTTCACACTGGTGTGGTTCATTGTTTCTGTGATGCTTTGTCTGTGGGGTGGGGTGGCCTAGAGCCAGGGGCTTTTATCGGGCAGCAGTGGAGCTGCCTGGCCACTGAGTCATTCTGCCGGTGGGCTTGGTGTCTAGGAGGCAGTGATCGCCGCCCGGCTCTACGCCAGTCTCAGGTTAGGGACCCACTCTGACTAAGTGGCCTTGACGTGGCGAGTGGGCTTGTACTTTTTGATCACAATGTATACTAACAACCTGTTAGTTTTTGAAATTATGCTAAGAAGCAAATAGATCAAAATACAAATGGTGGATATGCGGCTGTGTTTCTCTATTTTTGTTGTACGTTTGCAGTCTCTCCTTCCTTCCCTGGCCAGCACTCTACTCCACCCATTTATTAGCTCTGTTCTGATTTTTGGGCTCTCATTGCAATTACTGAGCTCCTAAGAGACCTCTTTAGGGTGCCCTGCTATTTATTCTTCTCTACATTTTAGTGGGTGGGGTCAGAGTTGGGCTTTTTGCCAGTAGTACTCACACAGAGACTTCCCTTCCTTTACAGTACTAGTCTGGCCAACCATAAGTGTGTGCTGATGACATAGTTGCTAATGCCATGACAAAGTGCTGGGCAGGGAAGTTGCTAGGTCTCCGAAATGCCGGGGGCTAAAGCCTATAGCCCCAGTCACGCCCCTAACCACACCCTCAGCCACGTCAAAGCACACCCAGTCTCCTACTTAAATATCCTCACAAATACCAGTGGCTAACTGTACAGTGGTTAAAGCAATAACACTTCTATCACATTTACATTTCAGCATGTACTCACTGCCTGAGAGTGATAGGAGTGTGATTGCTGCAACAACAATACTATCACCCTTACGCAACCAGTACATGCCAACATCTCACATATAGATTTATTTTTAAACTAAAAAAGTAAGAATATATATGTAATGTTAACATGTTAGCATATGCATGAGATTACTTCTAAATGAATGTCTTTCAGTTACCAAATAAGAGTATACAAGGAGCAAATATTATCCCCATACATATTACTATCATACTGTCACTGACCAAATCCTGTATACTGAGACCAATATTACCAATAATAACAGTAAACTAGGAGGAATATTATAACCATACATATTACCATCATACTGTTACTGACCAAATCCTGTTTACTGAGAACGATATTACCAATATACAAGGAGCAAATATTATCCCCATACATATTACCATCATACTGTTACTGACCAAATCCTGTATACTGAGAACAATAATACCAATATACAAGGAGCAAATATTATCCCCATACATATTACCATCATACTGTTACTGATGAAACTGTGTACTGAGACCAATATAACCAATAATACCAGTATACAAGGAGAAATATTATCCCCATACATATCACCATCATACTGTTAGGGTATGTTCACACAATAGAATTTCTGTGTGGCATTCCGCATTAGAATTCCGCACGGAGATTTCACAGCAGCACACCGGAGTCCCATTGAGATCAATAGGATTCTGCTGCACTGTGCACACTGCAGAATTTATGCAGCAAATGTTTCTGATGCGGAAATCCCAAGTCCATAGAAAGAATAAACATATCTATTAATTTTGTAGAGTCCACACAAAAATGCATTGCCTTCTACAAGACGGCGCTTTTCTGAGCAGACCTAGTGGCAGCATGTTCTGCCGGTTCCCCACTGTCAGGGTAATGTCCGCACAGAAATTTTCTGTGCGGACATTCTTCTATGTAAACATGGCTTTTCTGACCAAATCCTGTGTACTAAGACCAATATTACCAATAATACCAGTATAAAACGAGGAATATTATCGCTGTACATATTACCATCATACTGTTACTGGCCAAATCCTGTATACTGAGGCCAATATTACCAATACTAGTATACATGGAGGAATATTATAACCATACATATTACCATCATACTGTTACTGACCAAATCCTGTATAGCAAGACCAATATTACCAATACCAGCATGCATAAAGGAATATTATCACATCAATATTACCATCATACTGTGTACATCTTCTCTGATCAGAGTCGTTCACTTTTTGCTTACTATGCCAACTGTCCTGGGCCACCTTGAAGACTTCTCCCGGCCATGACTAGTCTCCACAGAACCTTCCAGACTAATATTATATGCTGCTCTTTGCAACACCATTGCCTCTCACATTAGTTGTGCCTATTCTATCCTTTCAGATCTTGGGTCCCCTGCATTTCTCTCTGAGTTTCCAGTGCAGGCACCTACCTAACATGTGGTAGATGTTTGTCCAGCACTCTCAGGCTCTCTAAAGGGATCGCTAAGGGTGCACTTATAAGCTGTAAACAAGTGCTCCTTTTAGCTTATAAGTACACGCTAGGTGCTCCCTTCCTCCTCTGCTTTCCTGGAACGTGCAGCCGTCCAGGTTATAAGTCAGACCTATGAGTGTCAGACCTGGGGCTTCAGTCCTATTACATCCTTAAACAAATCCCCTGGTGAAAGGTGCACCAGACTGAACAAGCTGGCACTGTGCAGGGGCATGATTTACAGAGCAAACTATTATAGTAAGCATGTGGAGGAAGGCAGAAGGGGTCAATTCATACACTGGGTTTGCAAAGTGCTAGGTAAGCAAGAAGAAACAGCAGCAGAATCACAGCAAGTAATGGGTTACACTAAGCACTGAACTGCTGCTGCTGATGATAATATAATAATGACAAGCCTGCAGACTAAAGGGTGTGGGGAGAAAAGAGGCAACACTGTGCACATACAGTAGCAGGAACACAAGTATTTACACAAGGGAAAGCTGCTCGGAACTTTACTGGAGATGAGAAGAAAGCCTAGTTCACATTGCTGGCATAGATTACATGATTAGTGCTGCGTGGCTTGCTATATAGGCTATAGCGTAGCTCTGTTCACTCCACCAGATATCTTCTGCTTTTCCTTATTATTATCTTTTGCAGTGGTGTATTATACTGTAGTTACTAAGATGCTAACCAATGTGTTTGCTCTTTCTATCAAAGGGATTCTACTGCACAGAGCACACTACGATATTCACCCGACGAAAGAAAGAACATGTTCATTGCCAGGTATGGGGACCGGAAATGTCTGCACGGTCCTAACACCGACTAATTCATTCAATTCTTTGTTAAGAATAAGGACAGAGCACATTTCATGTACAGTGGTAAGCGCCAACTACCGAAAAGCGATGCAAAATCACAATCCAAGGTAGTTTTTTTCCACAGTTTTCTCCAGCCAATTCAGCCAAATTAAAAATATAATTAACAGGAGTTTACCGATTTTGAAACAGGATTATACTTTGAATCAAATTTTAGCCAATGAATGTAGATATGTTGCACGAAAAAAACGCAACTGTTGGTGACTTGGTATCACCAAGCTTTTTCATGAGACCCCCAATTATGTCCAAACCCACATCATGGCTTTCTTATGCAGGAAGTACACAATGTGGGAAAAACAGGTGCCCTTCATGCAAATACATGATCAAAACGCAGGAGATTGTATCTTTTGTTATAAAATGCACATATCCAATTAATACATATATCTTCTGCGAAACTGATCATGTGATTTACTTTTCTTTCATAATTCAGTCAATGCGCTCTGCCCAGGCAGAGATTTCGTAGTGTGCATGGATCAATAAACATTGTAACATTGTTTATGGAGTACCATAATCTTTTTACATGATCTTGGAAAAATTTGGGAAGAAGTGGTGCAGTTTTATTCTGATCTTGGTCATTTGCAGCAAAAACATGATAAAAATAAAATTTTACTGCAATGTGTGAAAACAGCTTTTTATTTAACTAGATCTAACTATATCTATGTTTTCACTCACTTCTCAGCAGTATCTAGCAGCCAGAGAAATATTGTACTAAAAGAACTAGATTTACCATCTCTAGCCTGTGTTAGCTAAGACCCACCCCCACTTCCTGTGTTCTGTCTTGGTTTCTGCAGCTAGATGGAATTCTCCTAACTACAGGCAGTGGACAAGTTTTCGTGAGATACCTAATGGCCAAGATTTTTGGGGGCTAAGGAGTTGTTTTTGGTAAATGAAACAATTTTTAAATAGATTAGAACTCACACAGGCTATCAAATTGAGGGAAGTTGTTTAAAACAACAGCAACCCTTAAAGGGGTACTCCGCCCCTAGACATCTTATCCCCTATCCAAAGGATAGGGGATAAGATGTCAGATCGCGGGGGTCCCGCTGCTGGGGACCCCCGGGATCTACCATGCAGCACCCACCTTTAGCTGCTTCCGGAACCGCTGGAGGTCCTCAGGCGTCCATCTTGTCCACGAGGACGGAGCATAGTGACATCACGGCTCCGCCCCCATGTGACGTCACGCTCCGCCCCCTCAATGCAAGTCTATTGGAGGGGCGTGACAGCTGTCACTATGCTCCGTCCCAGTGATCGCCAGTAATCAGACCCGGAGCGAAAACGCTCTGGGGACTGATTCTAATGGGGTGCGGCATGGAAGATCACGGGGGTCCTCAGCGGCGGGACCCCCGCGATCAGGCATCTTATCCCCTATCCTTTGGATAGGGGATAAGATGTCTAAGCACCAGAGTACCTTTTAAAAAGGGGACCTGAGGCCAATCCCTCCCCCCTCCCCCCCAAAAAAAAAAAATAATATATATATATATATATATATATATATATATAAATTGCATTATTATTAAATGGGCAGTATCATTTAAAAAAAAAAACTTTTGCATCGTTGTAAAGACATCCCAAAAGTTTTGATCGGTCGCTGTGTCTCCGCCTCTCCCATAGAGATGAATGGAGGGGACATGTTTTGACCAATCTCCATGCCGGGGGAGACACACACATCAGAGGAGCAGAGCTGGGGTCAAGCTGGGGACCCATACGGAAGATCCCATCAGTTGGAACCCCCTGTGATCAGACACATACGCTTATTTTCACTGGATATCTTTTTAAATGGCTGTAAAATTATGAGTTTGCTAAATACTGTTGAATTTTTTTGTTGAAATCAGCAACCATAATTGCCTAGACAGCATTAGAAGGAAAAGAGCAGAGCAGTGAACAAGTAGAAGATCTAGGTTAGCAGCATAAGCATTCTGCTGAGCACATCTCTTTCTCTAAGGCTCTCACCACAATATGTTCTGACTAAAAGAGCAGAGGTCAACAAATCTTGTAAAGGTTCCTTAAGGTTACACACCAATCATACATTGCCAAGGATTAATAAAACATGGTGCTTTCTCCAGAAAAAAAACCACACCTGTGCTCAGGTTGTGTGTGGTAATCTAACCCATTACAGTGGTCCCTCAACATACGATGGTAATCCGTTCCAAATGGACCATCGTTTGTTGAAACCTTCGTATATTGAGGGATCCGTGCAATGTAAAGTATAGGACAGTGGTCTACAACCTGCGGACCTCCAGATGTTGCAAAACTTTAACACCCAGCATGCCCGGACAGCTATCTTCTCGATAGCTTTGGACCAAGCGGCGGCTGCTTGTCGATATTACAGGTAGAACCAGTGTTATAGATATTATTATTACAGAGTAGCTCCCACCATCCTATATTTTTTTTTCTGTCCCTGCCTATTGCCAATCTATCCCTAACCCCCTCCCTGCTTTTAATTTTTCTTTTTACTATATTAAAAATAACTTTTTGTCTGCCTGGCAGTGTGCTCACTACAAGGCAGACTTCCCCAGCAGGCGCCACGTCACTGATGCCTGCTGGGGACAACACTTCTGCCCTTAGTTTATCTACACAGGGTGCCTGCAGCTGTTTCACCACTACAACTCCCAGCTTGCTCTGACATATATTGGCTGTCAGGGCATGCTGGGAGTTGTAGTATTGAAACAGCTGGAGGCATCCTTTGTAGATAAACTATTAGTTAGTTACATGCGGCGCTGCGGCGCTAGCCCGTCCCCTCCGTCTCCCTCCCCCCCGCACCATACCCCGTTCCCTCCATCACAAACCACCCTCCCGCATACCCCGTTCCCTCATTACACTTACTGCAGAGTCCGGCAGCGGGTGTGCAGGGACAGCGGCGGCGACTAGGCGGCGGCGGTGGCGATGTGCGGGAGGAGTGGCCTCCCAGCCAGTGGCCGGGGAGCCAATGCGCTCACTCCCTGCCTGTCTGATTGACAGGCAGGGAGCGAGCGCAGGCTGAATGAAAAAGGACCGATGTCCGGCCGCATCAGTCCTTTTTCAGGCGTGACGTCACACCAGGCTGCAGCCGGCCACTAGGAGGGAGACCCCTAGTGGCCGGTTTTCAAATGTAAATTAAACAATTTTAATAAAAAAAATAATAATAAAAGTATATTAGAGATATGTTGTATTACATAAGTACTACAACATATCAAAAAATAAAATTGGTGACAGTGCCCATTTAAAGGGTATTCCAGATTCCAAGAGTAGAAAACAATCTATTCCTTTCCTGAAATGATACCACACATACCTGTTGGCTGTGTTTAGTATTGCGGCTCAAACCTATTTAAGTGAATGTGAATACTAGACAGAGCCCATAGACAAATATTACAGTGTTTTTAGAGAAAAAAAGCTGACACTTTATTCTAAACCTGGACACTCTTTTAAGTATTTTACACATGTAAGTATTTTTATAAGATGCAGATAATTTGGTCTATGTGCAAAACAAGTGGCTTGTTTATTGAACTTTCCGTTATTTGTTTGTGTCATGGCACATAGAAAACAGCTAACCACATGTATATTAAATGGTATTATGAGAGGTGGGGTCCACAGGAATAATGCCATAATCATGACTGGGTTATTTCCCATGGTGCAAGGACTCAACTGCTTGGTTTTTCAGTTTCGGCCCATAAAATAGCCCAACTCATGAGAAGTTATTTTCAAGCTACTAGCAGAAAAAATATAGAGCTAAAATGATAAAACATTCTGCAAATGTGGAACTCAAATAATAGGTAGCTGCAAACGTGAAGGCAAAAAAATGAAACTATGACTCCTTTAACCTTTTAAATTCATACTTTCATAAAAACCACAACTTGGTTTTGTTGTGTACTGGTTAAACTGACAATGTATTAAAGTTGCCTAAATTATAACTAAGTACAGTGGTCCCTCAACATACGATGGTAATCCGTTCCAAATGGACCATCGTTTGTTGAAACCATCGTATGTTTAGGGATCCGTGCAATGTAAAGTATAGGACAGTGCTCTACAACCTGCGAACCTCCAGATGCTGCAAAACTACAACACCCAGCATGCCCGGACAGCCAACGGCTGTCCGGGCATGCTGGGTGTTGTAGTTTTGCAACATCTGGAGGTCCGCAGGTTGTAGACCACTGGTATTGGAGGTTATACTCACCTGTCCCCGCCGCTCCAGACCGTCACCACTCGTAACCTCTGCCCTGGATGTCGCCTTCCATCGCTGTTGCCGCGTCCCCGGGGTGTCCCCAACGCTCCGGCAAGGCCTCTGTTTCCCCGGGATCCTCGCTCTCACGTCGCCACCATCACATCACTACGCACGCTGCTCCTATTGGATGACGGGACGGCGTGCGCAGCGACGTGATGACGACGATGGAGAGCGCCGACGATGCAGGGGATCCAGAAGAGGATGCACCGGAGCCCAGAGGACAGGTAAGTGATCGTCAGCGGACCACACGGGGCACCGTAAACGGCTATCTGGTGGCAGCTGAAGCAGTCTGCGCTGCCGAATAGCCATTTATGCGATGGCCCCAACATAGAGAAATGTCACTGTATGTTGAAATGTCGGGGCCATTGTAGGTCGGGGGGGGGGGGTGCACTGTATATAACTTTTGCAGAAAAGGCCTAAATGCTATCAAGGATAAACTTCTGGACAACCAGATATTATCATCACTGGACCACCAATGCTTATGGTGCCACACATGTAATCACCATTGTCAATCAGGTACAAAACATTAAAGGGGTTATCCAGCGAACGGAATAAAAAAAAAAAAAACTCAGATCAGCATAGGACATTAACCTTGAATCTGTGGTAGCCCTTGTGGGGTATAGTGTAGTTTGGGTGTTGCTGTGTTGGAATATGAGGGGTTAATTTAACCCTTGCACTCGGTACGCCAGGGTGAGGGTTAATACGCTGAGGTAGTTGCTAGGCCTATCGCCACCCTTCCCAGAAACGATAGGTGCGTGCAGAAATAAACGATTGCCCACGGCAGTGCTGAACTTGAACTTGCAGGAACTTTACTGATGAATTGCGGCACATTCAGTAACGGTAACAGTCTTAGTAACAGAGTCTATTATCAGCACGGCAGTGACTGAGAGATGCTTAGGACCGATAAGTTATCCTGAGATTAGTAGAATTAGGTTTTGCAGAGATCTGCTGGATTTAGGGGTCTGTTTAGGTCCAGTGATCTTGCGGAGTAATAGGGAATTGAAGTAACTCACAGTTTTGGAATGATGGCCGTTGCCGCAAGGCTTTGGCCTAGTGGTTGCCGATGACAGCTGCGCATATCCGTCCTCATCAACAGCCCACGAGGAAAGAGCGAGATTAATGGCCACCGCTCCCTTATATGGGCAAGGCCGTTTTGGATTGGTCCATGTCAGCTGTCACTCACCGTTACAAAGCATGGTGGGTGATCACCTGACTACCTTTAAAGGTCCTTGAGTAAAAACCATAGAGTTCTGGAACGCATCACGTGACCCGCAGGTCCTGCGACACTACAACAAGGTAAGTACACTTTATATACATATAGACAATTAAAATTTGAATATTTTTAATTATTAAAGGGGTGACTAGGGGCTAACTATAGATGAGGATCCCACCGGTACCTAGGGACTCTGACTTTGGGGACCTCACCACAAGGTAACAGATGCAATCCGGTACCGGAACACCACAAATCTATTATTCTACTGTGACCTTTTTATCTCCTGAATGTGTCTCTGATACACCTTTCTGCCCTCCTACTTTTCATTTCCCCTCACACTGTATTTAAACTACAGGTCCCAGCATTCTTTGCTGCCGCTCTGTGCTCACTTCCTCCTAACTGCCATTTTCTACCCCAGTCACCTGACCAGCCCCAACACTAGAAATATTACTAAGCAACCATTCCCATCCTGCTTTCATCTGCTGTACTCTATAGCAATGATTCACAAAATGGGGTCTCCATCTGTTGCAAAACTACAACTCCCAGCATTCCCAAAAATGCAAAGTCCATCTGTGCATGTGTGGAGTTGAAGTTTTAAAGTTTTTAAACAGTTGAAGGCACCCTTTTTGGGAAACACTGCTACACAGCGTAAATATGTATAAGATTTAAGTAGTTAATCTTGTTTCCCTTAGTCTGACAGCAGCACAATGATGGGGTAACTCCGCCCCTGTGAGCTTGCAGGACCTTAGGATAATTTTAATAAAAAACAACCTGAGTAACTAGAGTAACCACAAGGGGATATAAGGCTCCCTGTAACCACTCCCCCTGACTAATTATAACGTATAACAAAAAAACAACATTAAGAGGGAGGGAAGCTTGTGCTGCTGTCAGATTAGAATAAGAATGGGAGGACTACAGTACCCAGAAAGATTATCAGAATTAGGGTTATTTAGTTTAGAAAAAAGAAGACTTTGGGGAGACGTAATAACTATGTATAAATATATCAGGGGACCGTACAGAGATCTCTCCCATGATCTATTTATACCCAGGACTGTATCTATAACAAGCGGGCATCTTCTATGTCTAGAGGAAAGAAGGTTTCTACACCAGTACAGGTGGGGGTTCTTTACTGTACGGCTAGGTTTCCACTTTTCCACTGCAGTTTTTGAGCCAAAATCAGAAGTGGATCCATAAGGGAGAAGTATAAATCCTTCCTTTATATGTTCTATTCCTTTTGAATACACTTCTGACTTTGGCTCAAAAACTGCAGTGGCAGTTTTCCAAAAACTGCCAGAAAAAAAACCAAGTGGAAACTTAGCCTTAGAGCAGTGAGACTGTGGAATTCTCTCCCGGAGGAGGTGGTCATGGTGAACTCTGTAATAGAGTTAAAAAAAAGGGGTCTGGATGCATTTTTGGAGAATAATAATATCGCTGGTTATGTATATTAGATTTATAGGGACAGAACGTTGATCCAGGGATTTATTCTGATGCCATATTTGGAGTCGGGAAGGAATTTTTACCTCTAGTATGAGTTTTTTTTTGCCTTCCTCTGGATCAACTCAACTCAATAGGGACTTATTAGGGTTATAGGTTGAACTTGATGGACTCTGGTCTTTTTTCAACCTTATGAACTATGTTACTATGAAACAAGATTAACTACTTAAATCTTACACTTCCCTGTTGTCTTCCAGCAGCACAATGATGGGGATTAACATAGCATAATCCCAGGGTGGGAATATAATATAACAGCATCTATTGCAGTCTTTGGAAAGTGATATTTTCAGAATATAAATCTTCAAGTCTGTAATGCTTGAAAAAAAACTTGGCTGAATCCCGTTTAGCCCAAGAGGCAGCGGCCATTCAGGTAGAGCGGCATTTGTAGATACAGGCAGATCCATGTCAGCTGTTAGTCAGAAGAGATGCAATCACAACCATCTGGGTATTGTGAGTTTGGAAACTTTCTAACCACACTTTATGCCCTGGTATGCCACAAAGAGATTTTTCTCCTTCCTAAACGGATTTATCCTTTGAAGATACATTTTTTAAGACCAAGGTTTTCACATTCTTGTCTTTACTAATAGAGACCTCGGGTACGTACTGTGGAAGAATTATCCTCTGGGTACCATTAGTGAAAGTAGAGACTTTCAGAGTAAAAGATGGCAAAAATCTCAGTAAACCCTTATTAGACAGAATGTCGTGTGAGGTTCTCTAGCCGAGAGGCCTCTTGGTCTCCCACTCTTTTGGCAGAGGTGACAGCTTGTGAAAAGACACCCTTAAGAGGTTGTTCAAGCTCCTGAAAGAGGCTCAAACATAGAGGAGCACACAGTTGCTTTACAGCACAGATAAATCACCGCAATGACTGACGCTAGATCCTGTGGAATCTTTATTAATACCCTCGGTATTATTGAAGTTAGTGAAGAAATATATGCTAGTTGGAATGTCTTAGGTATGGACATTGCGTATACTACAAAAGGATAATCCACTAAATAAAGGGAGAAGAAGTTCTTTAGTTTGTTATTTAAGTGAGCGGCCATTAGATCTATTTCTGGTACTTCCCAGTGGAGTATGATTTGGCTGAAGATCTCTGGATTCAAGGACCATTCTCTTGGAATTGTCATATTCTTGCTCAAATGATCGACTAGAGCATTCTGCACTCCCTTATATCGAAAGGAGATAACCTCCTTATCCTGAATACTACCCAACCAAAGATCTTCCCCACCTCCAGGAGGAGGACTTGAGATCTGGTGCAGCCTTGTTTGTTTATGTAAGACATGGAGACCATATTGTCTGATCTTACCTGTATTGCTCTCCCTAGAAGGAGAGGGGAGAATGGCTTCTAGGGAGAGCAATACAGTTCTTTGTGGTTGGAGGAAAGAAAAAGTTCTTCCGAATTCCGGACTCCAGAGACTGTTCTGTCTTGTAGGTGAGCTCTTCATGCCAAGCCTGAAGAATCCATTGTGAGAATCATCTATAGTGGTTCTTCTAAAGACCATCCTGTCAGTCTGCCACCAACTTACTGGTCTTCTTGTGTTTGTGGACAGCACATGAAGGGTCTATATCAGACAATCTTCTGTTCCATCTGTGAAGGGTCTCCAAATGAAGTGGGCGAGGATGCAAACGGCAAAATAGAAAAAGCCTAGAAACCTCTGAATTCTGAGGAACACTGCGCAAGGGATTCAAAGAAACCAAGACCACTTTAATGTCTTTCCTGGCTGGGGAGAGATGAAGAGTCATAGACTGAGAATCTATTCTGAATCCTAGAGATTGCTGGAAGTATTCGGGGTTAAATCTGATTCGTCCAGATTGATAATCCAGCCTAGATCTGAAAGGAGGTCATTCTGACAACTGTAGAGAGCTGACAAAGATCTGTCAGAGGTCAGGTATAGGATAACTCTTACCTCCAGTCACCTGGCAATAACCACCATTGCAGTAATGATCAGTCAGTGGTCGGGTATAGGATAACCCTTCTCTCCAGTCACCTGACAATCACCACCATTGCAGTAATGATCAGTCAGTGGTCGGGTATAGGATAACCCTTCTCTCCAGTCACCTGACAATCACCACCATTGCAGTAATGATCAGTCAAGGTCAGGTATAGGATAACTCTTATCCCCAGTCACCTGACAATCACCACCATTGCAGTAATGATCAGTCAGTGGTCAGGTATAGGATAACTCTTATCCCCAGTCACCTGACAATCACCACCATTGCAGTAATGATCAGTCAGTGGTCAGGTATAGGATAATTCTTATCCCCAGTCACCTGACAATCACCACCATTGCAGTAATGATCAGTCAAGGTCAGGTATAGGATAACTCTTATCCCCAGTCACCTGGCAATCACCAGCATAGCGGCAATAAATTTGGCAAATGGGATTGATATTATGCCAAAGAAAAGTCCTTTGAATTGAAGGTGATGTAGGATTACTTGAATTCTTACTGCAATCCGAAGAAAGCTTTTTCCCCACATAAAGGCCCTAGGCCCATAGAAGTGGATGGTACCTCCCAGAAACAGCAGTCTGACCCTTGGTCTGCACTAGCTAAATTAATTTTAAGCCCCCTTGGACAACTTAGCAATTGCCATATCGACTTTAGGAGCCCACCAGACCTTTTTCAGGCTTTTTTAACTTAGCCTTATAATACTGGTGAGGCCTTCTACCCACATAAAGGCCCTAGGCCCATAGAGGTGAATGGGGCATCCCACAAACAGCAGTCTGACCCTCGGTCTGCACTAGCTGAATACATTTTTCAAGTCTTTCCAGAAGGAAATATTATCTTTCTTAACTCTGGGGAATCATAGTAGTTAGAAGAGGTGAGACTGAAATAGAGTGTTTGACCCAAATATACATGTCCCTAATAGTTTCTTTAGAGGTCGGAGGGTCGGTATGACAGACAAGTTGTGTTGTCGCTGTCATCAGGAAGCAGATTGTCACCATTTTGCACACTAGGTGTCTTCTTTTAGCAGAGGCTTTGCTCCCAGATCTCTGCGATCCACAGAGGAAAAAATAGATTCTGAATCTACAAAAAAATCCTGAAGAAAAAAAAGAAAACTAAAATGGTAAGATGGAGGATAAACCCACATTGTACAGCAACAAAGTGAAATGAAAATAGTGCAGCGCAGAAACAGACCAGCAGTACCAGTAACAATCAGCTCCAGGAGACTGAGATCAATCTAGCCTTCTTATATAGAGGCCAGGAGGAACAGACATACGCCTCTCCTGAACAGGGCCGGCATTAGGGCGGGGCAAACCAGGCTATTGCCTAGGGCCCCCATCCCCCCAGGGGGCCCCCTGTCGGCTGCTCAGCATAGGCCTAATCAAGCTCGGGGGGATCCGTGGCCACCACTGAGCAGCCCGCACAGGGCCCCCGTCACATTCTGGACATCCCTGTGTCCCAAAAGATCTTTTCGAGACACAAGGATGTCCCTGACACCTTTCTGCGGCAGCCCCTGCATTAACTTTAAAAACGCTGGGGCCGCCGGGAGTTAGCGCACGCAGGGACGTCACTGACGTCCCATGCGTGTGCCCATAGCAATGGAGGAGCGGAGCTGTGAGGAGGACACGCGCCGGCATGAATGGTAAGTCACCAGCACCAGCTGGCAGCACGTCATCTTCGGTGCTCCGACCACCAGTCCTCCAGTTCCCGGGACCTACTGCTATGGTCTATAGGCCATAGCAGTAGATCGCGACCCCGGACCGAAGGACCGGTGGTCGGAACACTGAAGTGGGGCAGCACACAGACATACAGCCTCCAGCCATACACTGTATATGGCTGAAGGCTGTATGTCTGTGGGGGAACTATACTGCACCTAATGTGGGGGAACTATACTGCACCTAATGTGGGAGAACTGTACTGCACCTAATGTGGGGGAACTATACTGCATCTAATGTGGAGAACTATACTGCACCTAATGTGGGGGAACTGTACTGCACCTAATGTGGGGGAACTGTACTGCACCTAATGTGGGGGAACTGTACTGCACCTAATGTGGGGGAACTGTACTGCACCTAATGTGGGGGAACTATACTGCACCTAATGTGGGGGAACTATACTGCACCTAATGTGGGGGAACTATACTGCACCTAATGTGGGGGAACTGTACTGCACCTAAAGTGGGGGAACTGTACTGCACCTAAAGTGGGGAACTGTACTGTACCTAATGTGGGGGAACTGTACTGCACCTAATGTGTGGGAACTGTACTGCACCTAATGTGGGGGGACTGTACTGCACCTAATGTGGGGCAACTGTACTGCACCTAATGTGGGGCAACTGTACTGCACCTAATGTGGGGGGACTGTACTGCACCGAATGTGGGGGGACTGTACTGCACCGAATGTGGGGGGGACTGTACTGCACCTAATGTGGGGGGGACTGTACTGCACCTAATGTGGGGGGGACTGTACTGCACCTAATGTGGGGGGAACTGTACTGCACACCTAATGTGGGGGGGAACTGTACTGCACACCTAATGTGGGGGGGGAACTGTACTGCACACCTAATGTGGGGGGAACTGTACTGCACACCTAATGTGGGGGGGCTATACAGCCAACCTAATGTGGGGGAACTATACAAAAATATAAAATTGTACTATTCTGATCCCTATAAACTCTTTTATTTTTCTGTATATGGGGATGTACGAGGGTAATTTTTTGCGCTTTGATTTGTAGTTTTTATCGGTACCATTTTTGTTTTAATGGGACTTTTCAATTGCTTTTTAGATATCTTTATGGTATTTGGAGTGACCAAAAGTGTGCAAATCTGGTTAGTGCACTCTTACGACTTTTGGGGCCCTACTTTTGATTTTGCCTAGGGCCACACTAAGCCTAAAACTGGCCCTGCTCCTGACATGCTAATACATAATAATGTACTATACATATAAAATACAGAACATATCTATAGTCTGAACCATCCTCCTTATATAGAGGCCAGGAGGATGCAGATATAATCCTCTCCTGACAGAGGCTAATAATAATAGTAATAATAAAAAAATGTAATAAACATATAACATACATGACATATCTATAGTCTGAACTATTTAAAAAAAGGATATAGCAGGAGCAACGATCACAGAGCTACAGCTTATCTTTATCCAGCGGAGAGCCAGCAGTCAGCTGATCGGTCAGGTGATTCTCCAGTCAGCTGATCAGTCAGGTGATTCTCCAGTCAGCTGATCAGTCAGGTGATCCTCCAGTCAGCTGATCCTCTACATGAAGTCACTCCAGATAACAGCAGGTATATCCCTCAAAGCATGCTTATATACACACAGGGGAGCGAGTATCAACCCTCATGACTGCAGCGAGTGGTAATACAGGAGAATTCCCTGTACAGAAGTGGCGCACATCCTGCCCAAGCCGGAGACAGATAAAAGGCACAGTGCAGAAAACATAGCGACACATTCAGCAATGCTGCCCTCGGCTCTAACAGCAAGGAGTGCGCCAAAAACACACAGCTGAGCTGAGTGAGTCCTATAGTCCTGCTCACAGGACAGAAAAACTCAAGGGGAGTGGTTACAGGGAGCCTTATATCCCCTTGTGGAGAGGAGGGGTTCTAGTTACTCAGGTTGTTTTTTTATTAAAATTATCCTAAGGCCCTGCAAGCTCACAGGGACGGAGTTACCCCATCATTGTGCTGCAGGCAGATGACAGGGAAATATATATATATATATATATATATATATATATATACCCATACATACACTGCTCAAAAAAATAAACACTGTAACTCCAAGTCAACGACACTTCTGTGAAATCCCACTGTCCACTCAGGAAGCAACACTGATTGACAATCAATTTCACATGCTGTTGTGCAAATGGAACAGACAACAGGTGGAAATTATAGGCGATTAGCAAGACACCAGAATAAAGGAGTGGTTTTGCAGGTGGTGACCACAGGCCACTCCTCAGTTCCTATGCTTCCTGGCTGATGTTTTGGTCACTTTTGAATGCTGGCGGTGCTTTCACTTTAGTGGTAGCATGAATCGGAGTCTACAACCCACACAAGTGGCTCAGGTAGAGCAGCTCATTCAGGATGGCACATCAATGCGAGCTGTGGCGAGAAGGTTTGCTTTGTCTGTCAGCGTAGTGTCCAGAGCATGGAGGCGCTACCAGGAGACAGGCCAGTACATCAGGAGACGTGGAGGAGGCCGTAGGAGCGCAACAACCCAGCAGAAGGACCGCTACCTCTGCGGACAGACCTCCATGTGCTTGTCAGAGGTAGCCGGACTGCCATTAGGTACTGAGTTGAGATCCTCAGACCCCTTGTGAGACCATATGCTGATGCGGATGGCCCTGGGTTCCTCCTAATGCAAGACAATGCTAGACCTCATGTGGCTGGAGTGTGTCAGCAGTTCCTGCAAGAGGAAGACATTGATGCTATGGACTGGCTGCCCGTTCCCCAGAGCTGAATCCGACTGAGCACATCTTGGACATCTTGTCTCGCTCCATCCACCAACGCTAGCATTGTCTTGCATTAGGAGAAACCCAAGGCCAACCGCACCAGCATATGGTCTCACAAGGGGTTTGAGGATCTCATATCGGCACCACAGAGGAGTTGGCGGATGCTTTAGTCCAGATCTTGGAGGACATCCCTCAGGAGACCGCCACCTCATCAGGAGCATGCCCAGGCATTGTAGGGAGGTCATACGGGCATGTGGAGGCCACACACACTACTGAGCCTCATTTTGACTTGTTTTAAAGGGGCACTCCGGTGGAAAACTTTTTTTTTTTTTTTAATCAACTGGTGCCAGAAAGTTAAACAGATTTGTAAATTACGTCTATTAAAAAAATCTTAATCCTTCCGGTACTTATTAGCTGCTGAATACTACTCTCTGCTGACATCTCTGTCCATTTTAGGAACTGTCCAGAGCAGCATATGTTTGCTATGGGGATTTTCTCCTACTCTGGACAGTTCTTAAAATGGACAGAGATGTCAGCAGAGAGCACTGTGGTCATGATGTCAGCAGAGAGCTCTGTGTTCCAAATAGCAAAGAATTTCCTCTGTAGTATTCAGCAGCTAATAAGTACTGGAAGGATTAAGATTTTTTAATAAAAGTCATTTACAAATCTGTTTAACTTTCTTGCACCAGTTGATAAAAAAAAAAAGTTTTCCACCAGAGTACCCCTTTAAGGACATTACATCAAAGTTGGATCAGCCTGTAGTGTGGTTTTCCACTTTGATTTTGTATGTAAAGAGGAAAGTATTTCATACGATTAGTTCATTCATTCATTCAGATCTAGGATGTGTTATCTTAGTGTTCACTTTATCTTTTGAGCAGTATATATATATATATATATATATATATATATATATATATATATATATATATATATGTAAAAATATACCATATTTTAGTATTGCTAAATAAAGTTTATATATATATTAGTTAAGAGTAGCCATATTAATCCAGTGATGCAAAAAGCAAAATCATCGGTAGTTGCAGTATCTTGTAATACCTTTTTTATTGGACTAACAAGATTTTGTAGAGAAGCTTTCGGGATTCCTCCCTTTATCAAGTCATAAGCATTTCTGAGCTCACAAGGAGAAAACACACGTTAAATCTCACAAAATATGCAGGGGTTAAAACAACATATGTGGAGAATGGACATTAAGTTGGGTCATAAATTGTATAGCTATAGGACAATAGATACAGATAAGGATGAGGAGATAATCAGTGTTTCCCGACCAGAGTTCCTCCAGCTGTTGCAAAACTAAAACTCCCAGCATGCAAAGGCAACCCGAGGCTGTCCAGGCATGCTGGGAGTTGTAGTTTTGCAACAGCTAGAGGCACCCTGGTTGGGAGTCACGTGGCAAAGGAGGCCTGGCTTACCAGAGAGATGCTGCAGTAAGCCGGGCCCCAGAGCAGGCTCCGTGGTCCCAGCATCGGAGGTAGCATGGTCCAGGTCTCAGAGGTAACGTAGCTGACTACAGCTCTGCTTCATAAGAGACAGACAGACACACACACAGCTCTGCTTCATGACACACACACAGCTCTACTTCATAAGAGACAGACACACACACAGCTCTGCTTCATGACACACGCACAGCTCTGCTTCATAAGAGAGACACACACAGCTCTGCTTCATAAGAGACAGACACACACAGCTCTACTTCATAAGAGACAGTTTGTCTCCTGCTTCCCCCACATTTGATACAGCGTCCTCTTCTGTCTCTCCCTGCTCAGCTAAAGATTCCTACAGCCAAGTCCCCAGCCACTAAGCTCCCTCACTCCCTCAGAGTTATCAGATCTTTTTTCTGTGCAGATACTTCTAGGGGGCGTGGCTTATGTGGACTCACAGACAGAACTGCCAGGCCCCATAGACAGCATAAAAGTCACATGACATCTGTCTCCAAGGGTGGGGGCCAGAGACAGTTAGGGGAAGAAAGCCAAGACAGGGTGGACGGAGGAAAGCTCATTTTTCAGCATTTTGCCTGATTTGTGCTTTATAAAGCTCTGCAACGTTGCATTATTCATAAATACTTGCTTGGGAAGATATATTTATCATTACATGAGGAAATGAAATAAATGATATTTTACTTAATTGGACTACCCCTTCAACTGTAACATTAACAACCAGGGGTCAGGCATATGTGGTGTCCTAGTACAGGATGTTGTCCTGTTGGCTAAATGTTGCATTAGGCTCCTCTGGTGTCACTGTTCTGGGCCCCCTACTGTCATTCTTTCTTGTTCTGTTGTAATGTGATATGTTATAATCAACTTTGTTCCTGTCCCCTTAAGGGAGTATTGCAGAGTGACCCAGGTGACCCTGATGCCCCAATGGGAGCCCCCCATATTATCCTTATATAGGGGGGTCATTTAGTCCAGTCTAGAGTCGTTAGGAGTTGGAGAGATGAGGAACAGTGTGGAGAAGTCTAAGGCTAGATTTACACTTGATTACATTTTTACACCTGAAAAGATGCCAGAAAAAAACACCAGAAAAACTGCCACAGCTTTTTCGTGCATTTTGGCAGTTTTCCTGGCATTTATTCTGGTGTGTGGAAACAGCCAATTTTGTGCCCTTTAGCAGTTTTTTCTCTTATCTCCCTCGATCCTGTCCCGGCCAGGTCTGTGTAGCTCCGCCCTCTAGTTATGACGTCGTTAGGGGCGGAGCTACAGACGGGAGCCGCTTTTTCATATTCTCATTTGACTGTTGCACATTCGGGACCCTGAGATACCAATCAGGACCCAGTATCTACACTCTATAGCAGAGCACCTCCAGATAGCACTTTTAACCCAGCCTCTACATCTGCATCCTATTCACCGCCCTCTATATTGTACAAGTAGTAGCTGACTCCACACTGCCTCTACGTCTGTTGAGACCCTTCTGGCAGTGTCTTCCCAGACAGGGAGACTCCAGCTGTTGCTAAACTACATTGCATTGCAGAGAGCGGCTAAAATGTACTTACCCATCTTTTGTGTGTTTTTTTTTTTTTTTCTCGTTTCAGATCCGTGTATGCAGAGGATTATGGTGGATTCATTGGACTACAGCGATGAACTTCCTTTTTTTTTTTACTAAAATGGCTAACGAGGTCTGCGGGGGAAGTGTCTTTTTTTAAATAAAATAATTTTTACAATGTGTCATTTTTTTTTTTAATCAAATTTTCAGGCTTAGTAGTGGGAGCCATCTCATAGACGGAATCCATTAATGTTAGCTCCAAAAACAGCTAGTGCTAACCCCCAAATATTACCCCGGTACCCAACGCCATAGGGGCACTGGGAAGAGTCAGTGCCAACAGGCCCGGAGTGTCAAAAATGGCGCTGGGAATGGCCAGTAACAATGGTCCTCGCCCATCCTGGTGCCTTCAGGCTGTTGCTGCTTGATTGGTATCTGGCTGAGAATGAAATATGGGGAACCCTATGCCTTTTTTCCTAACTAAATAAATAAATAAAGCATAGGGTTCCCCATATTTTTATTCTCAGCCAGATACAACCAAGCAGCAACAACCTGACGTTACCAGGATGGGCGAGGACCATTGTTACTGGCCCTCCCCAGAAAAACATTCCCCCACAGCCCTCATTAGCAATTGTATTAAAAGATTAAAAAAATGCAGTTCATCGCTGTTGTCCAACGAATCCACCATAATCTTCTGCATAGATGGATCTGAAGCAAGAAAAAAAAAAAACACAAAAAACGGGTTAGTACATTTTTAGCGATTTCCGCTGGGGAGTGTGCCCATAATGCTATCCCTTTCCAAACAGGGAGTCTCCGACTGGGGGAGCCTTGGTGTCCGGGCATGCTGGCAGTTGTAGATTAGCAACAGCTGGAGTCTCCCTGTCTGGGAAAACACTGCCAGAAGGCTCTGTATACATTATACAAAATGTTTCCCCACTCCCACCACCCTGGCTCCCGTCCGTGGCTCCGCCCCTAATTATGTCATCACTAGGGGCGGAGCTACAGGACCTGGTCGGGAGAGGAGCGGGGGAGGTATGTGGACCTCGTGTTCTGTATACACTATATACAGCTATCTTTAGATAGTTCTATATATTGTATACCGCACAAAGTGTTTTTCTTTTTTTTATTTCTTTTTATTAAAATTTTTCATTTAAAAATACATTGACAAAAAATTACGCGAGGTCCACAAACCTCCGAAGAGAGGAAAAAGAGAAAAAATGATATCCTAATGGTTATTACCCTGCGGACCCAAACAAATCAATCATTTATACAATCACACCCAACTCTTATAACCTTCCTCCATCTAATCCTCTCTCTCCTCCCAGCTATGACTTGTATGCAGCGCAGAATATTGGCAGGGAAAAGCACAAAGTGTTAACTTACACTGTCCAGCAGTGTAAGTTAACTATTTCCTTGCTGGGCTGGTACATAGTGCTCAGTTCATCAGGGGGTTAAGTAATCCAGCAATGTGTATACTGTATTCACATTGCAGGTTCACTGCAAATTCTTGCTGGGCAGTAGATATATGGCGTTACATTATCTACTACTTAGCATCAGCTGTGCTCCAGGCTGTGTGAACATGGCCTCAGGATGCAAGAGAGTGGGTTGTGGCCAAGTGTACCTGCAGAGGGGATAATCTAGTCATTGACATGAAACACAGAGAACTATGGATCAATATTCCTAGCATGAAAAAACAAAAATAGTGCAACTCACCAGAATGAGAAGAATGAGTTATGTTGGTACTAAAATACCTGTTCAGTACACTGCTAGAACAATTAGGGTGTGTTCCGCATGCAGAATTGTCCTTGGGAATTCCGCTGTATGAACTTTAAAGGGGTACTCCGGCACTTAGACATCTTATCCCCTATCCAAAGGACCCCCGTGATCTTGCACGCCGCACCCCGTTTAAAATCAGTCCCCGTAGCATGTTCGCTCTGGGTTTGATTACTGTCGATCACGGGGCCGGAGCGTTGTGACGTCACGCTCCGTCCCCTCAATGCAAGCCTATGGGAGGGGGCGTCTTTCCTTTGGATAGGGGATAAGATGTCTAAGCGCCGGAGTACCCCTTTAACATTGGTGTGAATAGACCTTCCATTGACCTATTCACAATGCGAAATTTCAGCGGCAGAAAATTCCGCTGCTGAAACTGATCTGCCTAAAGAACATGTTCATTCTATCGGCTGAATTGCGCACAGAGTGCATTGTCGTCAATGGTGATGGCGCAGGTCCACATGGTCCTAGTGCCAAAGGATTTTGCCAGCCGCAGCTCAGACGGATTCCCAGAGCAGAAATTCTGATCGAAAGTCTGCACAGATATTCAGTAGTGTGAACATACCCTATAGACAGACAGAGCATAATCCAGTGCCATAACTTTAAGAGTGCAGCAGTCAGCTTCTCTGAGTGGACTTCTTCACTTTTTCCTTTTCTTCTCCATCTGTCCCAGACAATCATGATGACTTCTTTCAGCTATGACTTGTCTCTGAAAAATTTGCCAAACGTCTTATGCATCTTACTTTTCCTGCACGTTCCCCACCTCTATACAAATTCTTCAACCATAGTGCCCCTGAAACAGTAATAAAGCCCTATTGTTGCCCCCATCTGTGGTTAGGTTCCGAATTTGTGCGCCTATCTATAGTCCCCTCTTTGTGTCACTATCTGTAGTTAAGCTCCCCAATGTGTCGCTATCTGTAGATAGGCTCCCCAATGTGTCGCTATCTGTAGTTAGGCTCCATACACAAAAACGTAGAACATTAAAGGGGGATCTACGCGGTGCCCCTAGTATCAGTTGTTCCATCCAGCATAAATAATATGAAATATAGGACTACCAATGTCCAGGATGTGCTCTATAAAACTTAACTTTTAATGTCAAATTAAAGATATTAACAAGTGTCTAGTATTATGACAAAAGTATGATTATCTCGGTCTAATAAAAGACATTAACAAGGTGTGTCCGGGACTCTGCAGGGCCCAGCCAGTCCCGAGTCACCTCTCACTAGAGGGTGCAGTTTAGTTGCACACCTATAGAGTATAGTAATCAAATAACCCAACGCGTTTCTGCTCGCTTGTATATAGCGGGCGTCCTCAGGGGGTATAGACAAAAGAATAAATCAATGACCGAGAGGATATGGTATGTAAATTCCGTCATCCATATCCAACAACTGTTAAGAGAAAGGTACATCTCTATATATGCAAAATAGAGGAGTCAATTAAGTATGCAATGACATCCATAGCATAGAGTATAAATAAGTATAGTGACCCAGGAGCCTGAAAAAATTTTTTTTACTCTATCCCTAATAAAACCTGCAAAAAATAATGTATGCAAGGTATTTATTCCTGTGGGGAAGAAAAAAGCTGTCCCTAGGGTCACTTATGCACACAGAGATATAATGCAGTCGGCATAAACCGGGTCCACCTATAAGAGAAAGAGAGACCATTTTGAGGGAACGGACCTGAAAAGAAAGCCCCACACTATACACTGATAGTGTATCATTACTCACGGTTAGCCGAACTGTGAACTGTATGCAGGCGCAGTCCCGCTATCAGCGGGAGCCGGAGTTGTCCGGCCGCTCTCTCCTCGTGTGGGGAGCGAAGGCGTCTGACGTCATATCCGTCGGCTATTCTGCTTATATGCAGTGCGGCGCGCACCGCCCCTATGACGCCAAAAAGGGGGCGTGCGATCGCATGTAAACAAAGACACGCCGCGCTGTCAAAGTCAAGTAACAGATGCCGATGTCTGTAGGCGTATTAATTAAACAGTAAAAGAACAGGTAAGGAATGGAGGAGTTCAATTATTCTGGATACAGGCTAAAGATGGCGAGAAACCGAGGCATAGCTGACTGTCACTCATATATAGCTGTCATTGTCGCAATTGACAGGAGAGGTCAATATGCAAATAAACCTGGTGTAGGGACAATGCTATCAAAGATGCATTGTTCTGATCCAAGATTGGTGTATCTATGGTCATCCCACAATCGGGGTATTAGGAACATTTGTAATTGTAAATAAAAATCAAAACCCCTTACTGGGGCTATGATTAGTAAATATACAGAAGATGAAAAAGAGGCAAGAATCCAGACCACCCCACGGTAAGTGGTAATACTACTGCTGGTTGTAAAGTAACCCTCAAAAAAAAAGGGGGGTGAGGGTAAGGTAAGTTGAATAGGGAGGGGGGGGGGGGCCGATCCTAACTGTCTATAGGGAGGGAGTGGGGATAGCGGGGCCCTAGGGATCCTGAACTCGCCCTAGTAGGCCCTGTAATCAATCCCTAAACCTAGGCGGGGTGGCCGCCCTAAAAAGGGCGGTCCCGCACAGGAACCTCCTAGACTGAAACTGTTAGGCCCTATGGATAATAGGGTTCGGGTGATGGTTAACTCCTGTCCGACCAGCTACGGTCGTCCCTAACTACCTGGAATACACCCGTGGGGAGAAAGTGTAAACTATAAAAAACATGCAAAATGGAGCTGCTCATTTAGACCTCTGGGAGATAACGAATCTAGGTGGTATATCCACCTACATTCTTTTTGTAGGATCAACCTGTCCAGGTTGCCTCCACGTGCAGAGGGAGTTACTTTTTCGATTGCTGTAAATTTAATCTGGCTCAGGTCTCCTCTGTGTGCTTCTTTAATATGTGTTGCCACCGGGGTGTCTCGTGCATTGCGTATATCGCCCACATGTTCCAAAATTCTTTTTTTGAAAGGGCGAATGGTCTTGCCTACGTAAAGGAGCGGGCAGGTACACACAGCTACATAGATGACACCTGTAGAAGAGCAATTCATAAATTGTTTGATTTTGATCGAAGACTGTGGGACTGTGGTACTTTTCAAGACATATTGGCATGCCCGACAATGTCCGCATTGGAAACACCCCTGTGGAGGTTTAGAACTATTAAGCCAAGTATGTGCCTGAGTGTCATTAGTGGAAAGATGGCTATGTACCAAAAGGTCTCCCAAGCTTTTACCTCGTCTATAAGTTATCTGAGGTTTAGTGCCTACCAAGTCAAGGAGATCAGTGTCCATTCTTAGAATTTCCCAATGGCGGGAGATAATCTCCCGTATTGGAGCAGCCATTTTATCAAAAGTTCCAATTATTCTCGCTTGATGCGAGTGATTGGATTCTCTTGTTTTAGGAGTAAGTAGTTCCGTGCGTGGTCTGGATGCTGCCTCTCTGTATGCCTGTTTTATAATGTATTGTGGATAGCCTCTATCTCTGAATCTTGTGATCATATCTTGGGCCTCCACCTGAAAGTCCTGGGTTCTTGAACAGTTCCTCCTGAGGCGGAAGAACTGCCCCCTGGGGATCCCCCTTTTTTTTCTTCTACAGGTGTCATCTATGTAGCTGTGTGTACCTGCCCGCTCCTTTACGTAGGCAAGACCATTCGCCCTTTCAAAAAAAGAATTTTGGAACATGTGGGCGATATACGCAATGCACGAGACACCCCGGTGGCAACACATATTAAAGAAGCACACAGAGGAGACCTGAGCCAGATTAAATTTACAGCAATCGAAAAAGTAACTCCCTCTGCACGTGGAGGCAACCTGGACAGGTTGATCCTACAAAAAGAATGTAGGTGGATATACCACCTAGATTCGTTATCTCCCAGAGGTCTAAATGAGCAGCTCCATTTTGCATGTTTTTTATAGTTTACACTTTCTCCCCACGGGTGTATTCCAGGTAGTTAGGGACGACCGTAGCTGGTCGGACAGGAGTTAACCATCACCCGAACCCTATTATCCATAGGGCCTAACAGTTTCAGTCTAGGAGGTTCCTGTGCGGGACCGCCCTTTTTAGGACGGCCACCCCGCCTAGGTTTAGGGATTGATTACAGGGCCTACTAGGGCGAGTTCAGGATCCCTAGGGCCCCGCTATCCCCACTCCCTCCCTATAGACAGTTAGGATCGCCCCCCCCCCTCCCTATTCAACTTACCTTACCCTCACCCCCCTTTTTTTTTGAGGGTTACTTTACAACCAGCAGTAGTATTACCACTTACCGTGGGGTGGTCTGGATTCTTGCCTCTTTTTCATCTTCTGTATATTTACTAATCATAGCCCCAGTAAGGGGTTTTGATTTTTATTTACAATTACAAATGTTCCTAATACCCCGATTGTGGGATGACCATAGATACACCAATCTTGGATCAGAACAATGCATCTTTGATAGCATTGTCCCTACACCAGGTTTATTTGCATATTGACCTCTCCTGTCAATTGCGACAATGACAGCTATATATGAGTGACAGTCAGCTATGCCTCGGTTTCTCGCCATCTTTAGCCTGTATCCAGAATAATTGAACTCCTCCATTCCTTACCTGTTCTTTTACTGTTTAATTAATACGCCTACAGACATCGGCATCTGTTACTTGACTTTGACAGCGCGGCGTGTCTTTGTTTACATGCGATCGCACGCCCCCTTTTTGGCGTCATAGGGGCGGTGCGCGCCGCACTGCATATAAGCAGAATAGCCGACGGATATGACGTCAGACGCCTTCGCTCCCCACACGAGGAGAGAGCGGCCGGACAACTCCGGCTCCCGCTGATAGCGGGACTGCGCCTGCATACAGTTCACAGTTCGGCTAACCGTGAGTAATGATACACTATCAGTGTATAGTGTGGGGCTTTCTTTTCAGGTCCGTTCCCTCAAAATGGTCTCTCTTTCTCTTATAGGTGGACCCGGTTTATGCCGACTGCATTATATCTCTGTGTGCATAAGTGACCCTAGGGACAGCTTTTTTCTTCCCCACAGGAATAAATACCTTGCATACATTATTTTTTGCAGGTTTTATTAGGGATAGAGTAAAAAAATTTTTTTCAGGCTCCTGGGTCACTATACTTATTTATACTCTATGCTATGGATGTCATTGCATACTTAATTGACTCCTCTATTTTGCATATATAGAGATGTACCTTTCTCTTAACAGTTGTTGGATATGGATGACGGAATTTACATACCATATCCTCTCGGTCATTGATTTATTCTTTTGTCTATACCCCCTGAGGACGCCCGCTATATACAAGCGAGCAGAAACGCGTTGGTTTATTTGATTACTATACTCTATAGGTGTGCAACTAAACTGCACCCTCTAGTGAGAGGTGACTCGGGACTGGCTGGGCCCTGCAGAGTCCCGGACACACCTTGTTAATGTCTTTTATTAGACCGAGATAATCATACTTTTGTCATAATACTAGACACTTGTTAATATCTTTAATTTGACATTAAAAGTTAAGTTTTATAGAGCACATCCTGGACATTGGTAGTCCTATATTTCATGTAGTTAGGCTCCCCAATGTGTCGCTATCTGTAGATAGGCTTCCCAATGTGTCGCTATCTGTAGTTAGGCTCCCCAATGTGTCGCTATCTGTAGTTAGGCTCCCCAATGTGTCGCTATCTGTAGTTAGGCTCCCCAATGTGTCGCTATCTGTAGTTAGGCTCCCCAATGTGTCGCTATCTGTAGTTAGGCTCCCCAATGTGTCGCTATCTGTAGTTAGGCTCCCCAATGTGTCGCTATCTGTAGTTAGGCTCCCCAATGTGTCGCTATGTGTAGTTAGGCTCCCCAATGTGTCGCTATCTGTAGTTAGGCTCCCCAATGTGTCGCTATCTGTAGTTAGGCTCCCCAATGTGTCGCTATCTGTAGTTAGGCTCCCCAATGTGTCGCTATCTGTAGTTAGGCTCCCCAATGTGTCGCTATCTGTAGTTAGGCTTCCCAATGTGTCGCTATCTGTAGTTAGGCTCCCCAATGTGTCGCTATCTGTAGTTAGGCTCCCCAATGTGTCGCTATCTGTAGATAGGCTCCCCAATGTGTCGCTATCTGTAGTTAGGCTCCCCAATGTGTCGCTATCTGTAGTTAGGCTCCCCAATGTGTCGCTATCTGTAGTTAGGCTCCCCAATGTGTCGCTATCTGTAGTTAGGCTCCCCAATGTGTCGCTATGTGTAGTTAGGCTCCCCAATGTGTCGCTATGTGTAGTTAGGCTCCCCAATGTGTCGCTATCTGTAGTTAGGCTCCCCAATGTGTCGCTATCTGTAGTTAGGCTCCCCAATGTGTTGCTATCTGTAGTTAAGCTCCCCAATGTGTCGCTATCTGTAGTTAGGCTCCCCAATGTGTCGCTATCTGTAGTTAGGCTCCCCAATGTGTCGCTATCTGTAGTTAGGCTCCCCAATGTGTCGCTATCTGTAGTTAGGCTCCCCAATGTGTCGCTATCTGTAGTTAGGCTTCCTAATGTGTCGCTATCTGTAGATAGGCTTCCCAATGTGTCGCTATCTGTAGTTAGGCTCCCCAATGTGTCGCTATCTGTAGTTAGGCTCCCCAATGTGTCGCTATCTGTAGTTAGGCTCCCCAATGTGTCGCTATCTGTAGTTAGGCTCCCCAATGTGTCGCTATCTGTAGTTAGGCTCCCCAATGTGTCGCTATCTGTAGTTAGGCTTCCCAATGTGTCGCTATCTGTAGTTAGGCTCCCCAATGTGTCGCTATCTGTAGTTAGGCTCCCCAATGTATCGCTATCTGTAGATAGGCTCCTTAATGTGTCGCTATCTGTAGTTAGGCTCCCCAATGTGTCGCTATCTGTAGTTAGGCTCCCCAATGTGTCGCTATCTGTAGTTAGGCTCCCCAATGTGTCGCTATCTGTAGTTAGGCTCCCCAATGTGTCGCTATCTGTAGTTAGGCTCCCCAATGTGTCGCTATCTGTAGTTAGGCTCCCCAATGTGTCGCTATCTGTAGTTAGGCTTCCCAATGTGTCGCTATCTGTAGTTAGGCTCCCTATAATGTGCCCTTATTTGTAGTTACAAGATAGAAGGCATGTTGGAAAACATGGTGGGTGAGGAAGGATTAAAGCGCTGTCCCGGATCCAAGGTAAGAGAAAGACTTTTTATTTCTTTTAAAGTTAAACATGTAACGCGTTTCAAGGGCGAGCTGCCCTCTTAATCAGACCAATGAAGAGGGCAGCTCGCCCTTGAAACGCATTACATGTTTAACTTTAAAAGAAATAAAAAGTCTCTCTCTTACCTTGGATCCGGGACAGAGCTTTAATCCTTCCTCACCCACCATGTTTTCCAACATGCCTTCTATCTTGCAGCCCACAAAGGAACCATCCTCTACTGCCCAACCAGCCAGGATCTGCAGTCACAAAGCTTTTCGAGTGTTGTGCCTCTAGCTGGCACAATATGATCTTGTGAGTAGGCATTTGTCTGATTACCTTTATCAAGTGCCTGTATATACTTTCACACTGGAGCGCTCTCTCATCCTTTTTAGCTCATTTGTAGTTAGGCTCTCTATGATGTGCCCCTATCTGTGGTTAGGCTATTTTTGTGCCCTTGTGGTGTCCCGGTACTGTATTGCATACCGTACCTAGTGTAGAGGTCCCCAAAGTCAGAGTAACTATGTTCAGGTAGGGTTCCTCAGGTGGGACAGCCCCTAGTCCCCTCTCCTCAAGTCTATCTTAAATAATAATAAATGTATATATGTAATAATTATATATGTTCTATAGTAATGTATAGTACTTACCTGGTTCAGCGTCGCAGGACCTTCGGTCATGTGACCATGCTAGTCACCTCTATGGTATGTTGTAGGACCTTAGGAGGTCCTTGGGTCACGTGTTACCCAGCATTCTCTGTAATGGTGATTGACATCAGTATGGACCAATTAGCATTAGTCCAGCCCCTGCCCATATAAGGGAGCTGCGTGCAATTATCGCCCTCTTGGGTTGCTGCTCTTGTGGATGCCGGACTAACAGGACGGTGCTATGCAACTTTCAAAGACACGCTAGGCCTCAAAAACCTGCCAGCCTCAGCGGAACCAAAACCGTGAGTTCAAATCTAAATCCCCGCTAATGCTAGTGTGACTACTGGACCGCAACTAATCCCCTAAATCAAGTGGAGCAACGCATAGTACCAAAAGACTCTTAATGCTAAAGTCCCAACCTTTGTCAATCTCCAAGGAAAAGCTGTTGTTATACTCAGAGACTGTTGTAATATTGAAGCTTGCAGAAAATCTTCAGTAAACATTAATACTGTTTCAGAAACTCTCCGGTTGTGGACAATCTATTCTTCTTATCTACCTCCCTATCGCTCTTGGGAAGGATGGCGGTAGGAAAAGTTTTATTGAGAAGCCCGCATCCTGGCGTCACGAATAGCAAGGGTTAACAAGCACCCTTTAATAATCGCACAGCTACACTCCCCATACCCTACATCCCCCAGGCTATCACACCCTCATCTGTAGTTCAGCTCCTTTTGTGCCCCTATATGTAGCCATTTTTGTGCCCTTATCTGTAGTAAGGCCCCTATAATCTGTCCTTATCTGTAGTTAACATCACGGGGAAAAAAAAGCAAAAATGGATCTTGTGCAGTGCTGATCTTGGCATGAAGGGGACGATATCCAGATGTATAAATCAAAGAATTCCATTATTGTTGCACACATTTACGCATTTCTGGCCTGGAACAGGCCCTTTCTCAAGAAAAAGGCAAGGCAAACTGACCACAAACATGACTTTCTTAAGTACATAGGTAACATCCTGTATAAGATTACATCAATTAAGCTGTTCCCAAACTCAGATGCACATCTTGCTTAAGCACATGTGTTGCATAATGTGACAACTGAGTGGAACAGTCTTAAAGGGGTACTCCGCTGCTCAGCCGGCACTGGGAGCTTGTGATGTCATAACCCCGCCCCCTCACTGCAAGTCTATGGGAGGGGGCGTGACGGCTGTCACGCCCCCTTCCATAGACTTGCATTGAGGGGGTGGGATGTGACATCATGAGGGGGCATTTTTTTTTCCAAATGCTGAGCAGTGGAGTACCCCTTTAAACATAACAAATTAAATAAATAAACTTAACATTACGCTCTGCAGTTAGATAGAGATATTGTTCCCCACTCCCTAACTTTCAAACAAGAAGAATGGCAGGAGCAATATTTAGAGAGTAGCAGAGTTGAATAGAGGAGAAGTTAAGAAGCTCCTCTAAAATCAGGTTAGGTAAATGAGAAAATAACTAGGACTCTAGTAGAAAAGGAATGTGCTGTGTCCGCTATTTGGGCAGAAAAGAACAGAAACAAGAAGCGCTATTTAGATAAGGAGACATAAGGGACGGGAAGCGATATCGCAATATGTGAGCGGTAGCGGTATAGACAGTAGCGGGGTTGAGAAGAGGAGTAGCTACAGTCGGTGCTCCACTAAAATGGGACTCCAGACATGACAGTAGTGCTGTATGAACGGGACTACAGATATAACAGTAGTGCTGCATGAACGGGACTACAGATATTACAGTAGTGCTGTATGAACGGGACTACAGATATGACAGTAATGCTGTATGAACGGGACTACAGATATGACAGTAGTGCTGTATGAACGGGACTATAGATATGACAGTGGTGCTGTATGAACGGGACTACAGATATGACAGTAGTGCTGTATGAACGGGACTACAGATATGACAGTAGTGCTGTATGAACGGGACTACAGATATGACAGTAGTGTTGTATGAACGGGCCTACAGATTTGACAGTAGTGTTGTATGAACGGGACTACAGATATGACAGTAGTGCTGTATGAACGGGACTACAGATAGGCAATAGTGATGTATGAACGGGACTAGAGATATGACAGTGGTGCTGTATGAACGGGACTACAGATATGACAGTAGTGTTGTATGAACGGGACTACAGATATGACAGTAGTGTTGTATGAACGTGACTACAGATATGACAGTGGTGCTGTATGAACGGGACTACAGATATGACAGTAGTGCTGTATGAACTGGACTACAGATATGACAGTAGTGTTGTATGAACGTGACTACAGATATGACAGTAGTGCTGTATGAACGGGACTACAGATAGGCGGTAGTGATGTATGAACGGGACTACAGATATGACAGTAGTGTTGTATGAAAGGGACTACAGATATGACAGTAGTGTTGTATGAACGGGACTACAGATAGGCGGTAGTGATGTATGAACGGGACTACAGATATGACAGTAGTGTTGTATGAACGGGACTATAGCGATATCGCAATATGTGAGCGGTAGCGGTATAGACAGTAGCGGGGTTGAGAAGAGGAGTAGCTACAGTCGGTGCTCCACTAAAATGGGACTCCAGACATGACAGTAGTGCTGTATGAACGGGACTACAGATATAACAGTAGTGCTGCATGAACGGGACTACAGATATTACAGTAGTGCTGTATGAACGGGACTACAGATATGACAGTAATGCTGTATGAACGGGACTACAGATATGACAGTAGTGCTGTATGAACGGGACTATAGATATGACAGTGGTGCTGTATGAACGGGACTACAGATATGACAGTAGTGCTGTATGAACGGGACTACAGATATGACAGTAGTGCTGTATGAACGGGACTACAGATATGACAGTAGTGCTGTATGAACGGGACTACAGATATGACAGTAGTGCTGTATGAACGGGACTACAGATAGGCAATAGTGATGTATGAACGGGACTACAGATATGACAGTGGTGCTGTATGAACGGGACTACAGATATGACAGTAGTGTTGTATGAACGGGACTACAGATATGACAGTAGTGTTGTATGAACGTGACTACAGATATGACAGTGGTGCTGTATGAACGGGACTACAGATATGACAGTAGTGCTGTATGAACTGGACTACAGATATGACAGTAGTGTTGTATGAACGTGACTACAGATATGACAGTAGTGCTGTATGAACGGGACTACAGATTTGACAGTAGTGTTGTATGAACGGGCCTACAGATATGACAGTAGTGTTGTATGAACGGGACTACAGATAGGCGGTAGTGATGTATGAACGGGACTACAGATATGACAGTAGTGTTGTATGAAAGGGACTACAGATATGACAGTAGTGTTGTATGAACGGGACTACAGATAGGCGGTAGTGATGTATGAACGGGACTACAGATATGACAGTAGTGTTGTATGAACGGGACTACAGATATGACAGTAGTGCTGTATGAACGGGACTACAGATATTACAGTGGTGTTGTATGAACGGGACTACAGATATGACAGTAGTGTTGTATGAACGGGACTACAGATATGACAGTAGTGCTGTATGAACGGGACTACAGATATGACAGTAGTGCTGTATGAACGGGACTACAGATATGACAGTAGTGCTGTATGAACGGGACTACAGATATGACAGTAGTGTTTTATGAACGGAACTACAGATATGACAGTAGTGCTGTATGAAAGGGACTACAGATATGACAGTAGTGCTGTATGAACGGGACTACAGATATGACAGTAGTGCTGTATGAACGGGACTACAGATATGACAGTAGTGCTGTATGAACGGGACTACAGATATGACAGTAGTGCTGTATGAACGGGACTACAGATATGACAGTAGTGCTGTATGAATGGGACTACAGATATGACAGTAGTGCTGTATGAAAGGGACTACAGATATGACAGTGGTGCTGTATGAACGGGACTACAGATATGACAGTGGTGCTGTATGAACGGGACTACAGATATGACAGTGGTGCTGTATGAAAGGGACTACAGATATGACAGTAGTACTGTATGAACGGGACTACAGATATGACAGTAGTGCTGTATGAACGGGACTACAGATATGACAGTGGTGCTGTATGAACGGGACTACAGATATGACAGTGGTGCTGTATGAACGGGACTACAGATATGACAGTGGTGCTGTATGAACGGGACTACAGATATGACAGTGGTGCTGTATGAACGGGACTAGAGATAGGATGATTGTGAACATATTAACTTAATATAAAGAATAAAGTAGGATAAGAAAAAAACTAATGTTACCAGTGTCACAGTAACAGACCCTAGATTATGACACTTGCAGATTGTGAATTATATTATATGTAAATAAATATAATGTATGGAGACGAACCATACAGGTCCTATAAGGAGAAAACTGTATGGTTATCTATAAATAGCCCCCTACAATATAAATATATAAATTAACCCTACAAATCCCATAGGGATAAAAACTATGCATATATAATACACTAAGACATAACATGTGGAGCTGGAATGATTATTATTAGTATAACAGATACAATGAGCATTAGCCTCATTGCCCTTGACAAAGCCAAACTGGCGAAACGTCGGGCGGGCTGGTGCTGAAGTTTTAGACAGGGACTCCATGACAATAGCACATAAGGATAAAGTGGATAGGTGATACCCAGTAGTGATATAGCGGCTAACAGTGACGTGCAAACAATATACATGCTCTAGACATATCAACAAAGATATTAGGAGGCTGAGAGTTCCTCCAGGATGCTGGGTACAACTTTAATCTAAAGCCACCAGCACAATATAGGAGGGTGTGAGAGATCCCCTAAAAAAAGACAGAAGCAGCTGTCGTGTCACAGTGGAGCATTAACCCTTTAATAAGGTATTCTTCCCTCCCTTACACCTTTTATGAGAAGGTGTGAGAGACCTCTCTAAGGGCTGCTGAATATGGCTAATCTCCACTGAAAATCCCCATCAATTGATATAAAGGAAGGCACTAATCAGCCCCCTCTTACAAATTGGTGATAGAGATACTTTCTATTCCACCACCAGTAAGGGATAAATCCCAGAGATAGTATAAAAGGACACTAAAGCAATAAATAGAGTCCTTGATCATTTTAAAATACCACTACTTGTTATTTGTTTGTATGGTTTCTTCACTTATTTTTAATGTATACCAATAAAAATGTATTTTAGTGGTGCCCTAGTGAAGGGTTCTTTTCCCCGACGGGGGTTTTGTCCTCCCAAAGGGTATTGGGAATAATAATCGATGCCCTGGGATCCACACAGGATATCTGTTTTGGTATATAATACACCAACTAATGTGGAGCTTGAATGATTATTATTAGCAAAACAGATAAAATCAGCATTAATGTTGGCAATTGATGGTGTAAAAGAGTTAAAAATATATCAAGGGTCATATTTCAACACCAATACCCCTTGATTTAAAGTAGCTTACTATATAATGAGTGGTGTGAATTTATGATTAAATATGAATTCCAGTGGGGATATCTAAACAAGACTAAGATGGTCTCTGAGATTTCATTGAGCCCTAAAGGTTGTAATGAGCTCATCTTGTAGATCCAATATACCTCCACCCTTTTTAAAATTTCAAATCTGTTAGAACGTTGGCTCAGAACAAAATCAATAGGAATAACAGAGAAAGAATGTACCGTATTTGGATGGGCCCAAAGCACAAGGCGAGCTACCATCTGTTCCATATGATGATGATGATGATGATGATGACTAGAGAAGAGCGAATTTTTAAAAATGTGATTCGTACGATTCGTACGATTCCTCTCTATTGAGTACCCATTGGAGGGCAAGTCTGGTGCCAGCAGCCGCAGTAATTCCATCTCCAATAGTGTATAATTGTTGCAGTGTATAAGTTACTGCAGTAAATCATACTTGTATCTTAAAATCGATCTGGCGGTCCGCCACGAGGCCAGCTACCGCCTGTCCCAGCCCCTGCCTCTTAGCGCACCCCCATGCTCATGAGTGTCCACTTCAAAAGGGAGGGACTGCAGCCCCAGCAACTTGGACAGGAACACATTCAGCTTCTGCGCTGTTGGATGAGTGGGCACATAATTCTCCACTTCTTGGCTGGGCAGTAGCTGCTGACTGTCCTCTATTAGATCGTCCTCACTAAATAGTGGAGCTGAACCCCCAGCATACAATACTTCTGGGGGGAGGGAGCAGCATAGGACAGAGGCAATTGGAGGACAGGGACTGCTCCAAGGTCATGCCACCTGAGGGTTGTGTATGAGGAACTGTTGTCTGGGGGTGTCAGATGTCACTTATGTTTAGTGTTGCTCGCAAATATTCGCAATGCGAATTTTATTCGTGAATATCGCATATTCGCGAATATAGCACTATATATTCGCAATGACAAATATTCATTTTTTTTATGTTTTTTTTCCACAGTACACATCACAGTGATCATCCCTCTCTGCTTCCAGCTTGTGTGGTGTAAAGAAGGCTCTAATACTACTGTGTGAGACTGGCATGCGAATTTGTGCATATGCGAATTTTCGCATATGCTAATTTCCGCATATGCAAATTTTCACATATGCGAAAATAAAACGCAAATATTACGAATGTGCGAATTTAGCGAATATATGACAAATATTAGGCCATATATTCGCCAAATATCGCAAATTCGAATATGACCTATGCCGCTCAACACTACTTATGATGAAGACGATGACCGAGTTAACCAATCAATGTCGGCAGATAGGTTGCTGGTCGAGACATGACCTCTAGCTGATACTGGGAGCTCAGGCCTTTCGCTGCGACTCCTGCTGCCACTCGCCCCTAGTCTGCTGCAACCTCTGCCTGATGAATTTAGGCCTCTGCCACTTCTCTGCCTGACATACTTAAACACCAGCTGAGTGAGTACATGTTACACTTATGAGAAGAGGACTATATGCTCGACTACTCTTAAAACTGTATTAGGCTACAAAAAAAAAAAGTGTGTAGCTTCGGCTGGCATTTCACAGCAACTAGGCCCTTATGACTTTAACAGGAACAAAGTCGTACACTACGTAGGTGTACGTACAGTTTACATTTATGAGAGGAGGACAATTTGCTCCGCTACAAACTGTATTAGGCTACAAAAACAAGTGTGTGGCTTTGGCTGGCCTTTCACAGTAACAAGGCCCAAATTAGTTTAACAGGGAAAAAAAAGTACACCACGTAGGTGTACATACAGTTTACACTTATGAGAGGACAATACGCTCCGCTACGCAACCTGTATTAGGCACTAAAAGCAGGTGACTATGGCTTTTAATGCACTGCTCACCCTAACTGTCCCCTAATAGCTTTAGAGTTGTTGTACACCCCAGTGCAGCAGTGCAGAGTCGCTGTGTAGAACACGCAAAAGTATACTTTCTCTCTCTCTCTCCCTTCCCTGTCAGTGCTTTTATGCAGTGATTTGGACTTGTGGTGAATCGCTGCTGCAACGCACACAATGCTCTCTCTCTCTCTCTCTCTCTCTCTCTCTGCAATAAAACGCTCTCCCTGCAATAAAACGCTGAAATGGCTGGCTGCAGCGATGGCTGCCGATTATATAGGGCTGTGACATCACAGGGGTGGGTGGCTGCTGATAGGCTGCATGCTGCATGTGATTCAGGGTGATCCCGCCTACCTGCCTTCCCAGAGTTCCTTGCCCCATGTCCTCACATGTGGATCCGCCATTTTAGATGCCCTGGAGCCTGGACCGCACTAAATAGAGTTTAATGAAGCAATTTGTTTTATCGAATCGCGGTGATACTCGGATTTGGTACAGATCGATTTGATAACCTAATCCCTATTTATATTTATTTATACATAATCCAATTTACAATCTGCCTGACATACTTAAACACCAGCTGAGTGAGTACATGTTAGGCTGGGTTCACACTACGTTTTCTCCCATACGGGAGCGCATACGGCAGGGGGGAGCTGAAACCTCTCGTTCCCGTATGCCTTCGTATGCGCTCCCGTATGTCATTCATTTCAATGAGCCGGGCGGAGTGAAATGTACGGTCTGGTCGGCTAATTTTTGCACTGTATGCACTTTTACAACCAGTCCCAAAACCGTGGTTGACCACAGTTTAAGTCCGGGGAAAAAGTGCATACAGCGCAAAAATGAGCCGACCGGACCAAACGTTTCACTCCGGCCAGCTCATTGAAATGAATGATATACGGGAGCGCATACGAAGGCATACGAAAGCACAAGGTTTCAGCTCCCCCCGTATGTGTCAGGATTCGGATACTGTGAGGATACTGGTGGTGGATCCTCTGTGTCAGTGGGGTGATGACGTGGGCCGTACCAGGGGAACGGAGTCTAAGGGGTTACTGGTTTTCACCAGAGCCCGCCGCAAAGCGGGATGGACTTGCAGCGGCAGGTAACCCCCAGGTCGTTCCACCCGATAGCGACTCAACCCTAACTGACGGCTGAGACAGGCTCAGTACAAGGGATTAGACAAGAGCAAGGTCGGACGTAGCAGAAGGTCAGGGCAGGCAACAAGGATCGGGTCTGGAACACTGGCTTGGGACATACAAGGAACGCTTTCACTGGCACAAGGGCAACAAGATCCGGCAATGCAGGGAAGGGGAAGTGAGGTAATATACAGAGGGCACAGGTGTGAGCACTAATTGGGCCAGGCGCCAATCAGTGGCGCACTGGCCCTTTAAACCACAGAGAGCCAGCGCGCCCTAGGGAGCGGGGCCGCGCGCGCCGGGACAGAGCCGTCGGGGTAAGGAGATTGGGATGCGAGCCACGAGTGGGCGCGTCCCGCTACGCAGGTCGCATCCCCACCGGTGACATTAATGCAGCGCTTCCGGTCAGCGGGTCTGACCGGGGCGCTGCGAGAAGGTGAATGCTGCGAGCGCTCCGGGGAGGAGCGGGGACCCGGAGCGCTCGGCGTAACAGTATGCGCTCCCGTATGGGAGAAAACGTAGTGTGTACCCAGCCTTACAGTTATGAGAGGAGGACTGTATACTCCACTACTCTTAAAACTGTATTAGGCTAAAAAAATAAATAAAATTAAAAAGTGTGTAGCTTTGGCTGGCATTTCACAGCAACTAGGCACTTATGACTTTAACAGGAACAAAGTCGTACACTACGTAGGTGTACGTACAGTTTACACTTATGAGAGGATGACAATTTGCTCCGCTACAAACTGTATCAGGCTACAAAAACAAGTGTGTGGCTTTGGCTGGCCTTTCACAGTAACTAGGCCCAAATTAGTTTAACAGGGAAAAAAAAGTTTTAAAAAAGTACATAATCTGAGGTCTGTTACTGGGACACTGGTAACATTAGGTTTTTTCTTATCCTACTTTATTCTTCATATTCAGTTAATATGTTCACAATCATCCTCATTCCGCATTACATGCATAGTAATACTATGTCCTCCTAAATCATCCTCCTATATCTACCAACTACATATAACCCTACTACTGTTCTAACTATTTAGAGCTCCCTTTACACGAAGCGATGCTGCATGTCCGTATCTGGCGATAGCATAGACTTAGTTCAGCCTCATTCTCTGCAATAATGCTCAGTCCATGATTGACTCAATCAAGTAAGTGTCCGTTCTAGTTACAAACTCACTACTGCGGTTCCCTTTTTTAATTCTGTCCCATTCACATATTACTACTGTTATCATTGTTACAGTATATCTTTTGTTCTGTTTAACGCAGCTCTGGTCCTCCCCTCTTCAACTCCGCTACTGCTCACAATACTATTGCCCACTAAACCCTTTGCTGCAATCTTTCCCTTAAAGGGGTACTCCGGTGGAAAAAAAAAAAAGTTTTCAAATCAACTGATGCAAGAAAGTTAAAGGGTACCTCTCATCAAATACATTTTTTATATATTTTAGATTAATGAATGTTGAATAACTTTCCAATAACATGTTAATGAAAAATATGCTTCTTCCTATTGTATTTTTCCCGATCAGTCCTGTCAGCAAGCATTTCTGACTCATGCTGGAGTCCTAAACACTCAGAGCTGCCAGCCTGCTTTGTTCACAGCCAAACAAGCTGTGAACAAAGCAGGCTGGCAGCTCTGAGTGTTCTCCTTTGTGAACAAAGCAGACTGGCAGCTGGTAGTGTTTAGGACTCCAGAATGAGTCTGAAATGCTTGCTGCCAGGACTGGTAGGGAGACCCCTAGTGGTCATTTTTCAAAGTGGAAAATTGAATAGAAAGAAGCATATTTTTTAATAACATGCAATTGTAAAGTTATTCTGCATACATTAATCTATAATATATCAAAAGTTTTTGTGATGAGAGGTACCCTTTAAAACAGATTTGTAAATCACTTCTATTTAAAAATCTTAGCCCTTCCAGTACTTATCAGCTGCTGTATACTACAGATATACTACAGAGAAATTTGTGAAGTTCTTTCCAGCCTGACCACAGTGCTCTCTGCGGTCACCTCTGTCCATGTCAGGAACTGTCTGGAGCAGGAGAGGTTTTCTATGGGGATATGATTCAGAGGCGTTGTGTTCTTTCCTTACCTTTCTACATTTGTGACGTATTTCACTAGGGGCGCTTGTCTCGCTTTTTCTCTTCCTTTGGAACTATCTGTAGTTAGACCCTTTTGGTGGCCCCATCTGTGATTAGGCTCCCTATAAATGTGTCTCTATTTAGGCCCCTCACACATTGAAAAAAACAAAACTCAACCTTACCTCTCTAAGTTCCCAAGCAGGACATGAGTGGCAGGTTCTCTCCCTATAGTATCGTTCTGGTACATTCACCGCAATACAGTGACACACTTTTTGTTTCAGACACTACTACAAAAAAAAAACCTTGTAGCCTATAATAGGAATTGATGGAACGGTCTATGTTCCATCACAGATTCCAACTGCATGTGTGTCCTGAGGAAGCAGAAACAGTTGAAGGCTGTTCTTGTTTTGAAACCCCCAGCAAGGCCGCTTAATGTGCAGAGGTAGTAAGTGGACCCTGAATCTGGTGTCTGGGAGACGCAAAGGACTGTCTGCCAAATAAGAGACCAGGCTTATATAAATGGCACATGATATGTGGGGATTCATATTACAGATTTAACATTTGGGGTCCAGGAGCTGCATGTTACCGAGTCCTAATGAATATATATTTATTTGTGGTCAGGACTTTGAACCGTGCATGGGCTTACCTGTTATCTCCTGCCAAGGCCACCTGCAAGAAACTAGATTTACCAAGACCTAAACCCAAAACTCTGCTTATAACATAGAACAGCGGTTGAGGTGTGCCTGAAAACCGCGTCGAGGGTCAGCCTATAGAGGGCATTCCCTTATGTATGGTGATGAAGAAAAGGGTGAGGAGGGTGGGTTTCGCCAACCCAGCATACGCCCAGAGGGAGGGGCCGATGGATGTTAAATAGCCAAAGCCCCTCCCACAAATTCAGCCTGATAGGCTTCCCACTTGTGGTCAGGACTTTGAACCGTGCATGGGCTTACCTGTTATCTCCTGCCAAGGCCACCTGCAAGAAACTAGATTTACCAAGACCTAAACCCAAAACTCTGCTTATAACATAGAACAGCGGTTGAGGTGTGCCTGAAAACCGCGTCGAGGGTCAGCCTATAGAGGGCAAAAATACACCACCAGTTAGGGTAATTAAGTATCATTTATTTATAGTGCCAAAAATTGAAATGCCTCTGCCATTTCCCTTGAGGGATCTGGGACATAAGTGGTATATGCATCAGACCGCCACCTCCCCAACTTCTGGATGACATGTACAGGCACTTTGTGCCTGGAGGCCGCCGATGCTGCTCCTATGCGGAATGAGTGACCTGAGAACTCTCTGGGGTTGTGTCCTAAATTACCAAGCAGCGTGCGGACATGCGATGTGAAAAGAGAAGTGGTAAGAGCACCTCCACCGAAAGGCAACAGTGGCGACTCCGGAGGCTTATCATGGAGGAACTCAACCAGTTGTGCCAACACTGCCACCGGGCACCAGTTATTGCCTGAAGGAAAATACTTAACCACCGCCCCCCACCTACAAGTTTTTGTGACAGACAGTGAAACTTCGAACCAAGAACCCTGCCACCTTAAATGAGCCTTCTGTGGATGTGTCGCTCCCCGCCTGACACATGAAAATTCACCCGGCCGGAGGAAGCCATAGAAGGCTAGATAAATGGCAGATTTGATTATCAGACTGCGCTCGAAGCCAAACGGGTTATTGGCTAATGCGTCAGACATGGCTCGGAACAGCTGGCCGCTGATCGGTTTCCTGAGAGTTGGCGTTGAGGCGCTACGAGCCACCACCCCTCTGAGCGCAGCCTTGACAGCCTGAGATGATAAGATAGATAGCCTGTCTGGGTGGGATAAAGAAATGAAATGCTGAATGCCCGAAAGGTAAGATTTGATAGTGCTATGAGACAGGTGCAGAGAAGAGTGGCAGAAACCGATGAAAGATAGAATGATAGTGGTGTCGTAAGAAAAGGGGATGCTATGCTGCGACAGATATGCCCTGAAGGTGTCGTGTGCCGCATGATAGGCCTTCCTGGTATTGGGGGCTAAGGCGTCCGACATTAACTCCCGGGCCACCTGTGTGTAATGGTTCAGTCCAAGATTAATTGTGCCAGGCAAGGGGGTTGTGTTCCTACTGCGTCTGCTTGCGGAGCCACCTGTGAAAAGAGATGGAAATTAGCCCTGGACAGAGCATCTGCGGCCGTGTTGTCTACCCCCGGTATGTGTCTGGCTACAAAATTGAAGTTGTATTGTAAGGATACCCAGACTAGTCTGCGCATGAATGACATGACAGTAGCATGCCCGGAACTGCCCTTGTTGACTATGGCAACTGTCGCCTGATTGTCACACTGAAACTCCACCGTCTGCCCTGACCATTTGTCGCCCCATGTCACTGCAGCTGCTACAATGGGGAAAACCTCAAAGAGTGCCGAAGTGCTGCTGAAGCCTGCCAGAGCCATTACCTGCTTGGACCATTGGCCCGCCATCCACCTGCTGCCCCACACTGCACCATAACCGATGGAAGATGACGCATCGGTGCAGATCTTGGGGGACAACTCGGAGGCTGGCGGGACAAACATGGCCGTCCCATTCCATTGTGCCATGAACCTATCCCACATGTTCAGGTCAGCCAGGGCTTGGCAATCTAACCAAACCCTACTGTGTTGATGAGGGACACCATGCAGCAAAGACAATATTCTGGATACAAACGCTCTACCCTGTGGGATTGCTCGCATAGCAAATGCCAGCATTCCCAGCAAGCTCTGCAACTCGCCCTTGGTCGTGACCTGGGAGACCGTGTACTTATGAATAGTGTCTCTGATACGGTTGAGTTTGTCAGTGGGCAAGCTGACTTGCATTGCGACTGAATCTAGGATTACTCCCAGAAAGGTGAGACACTTAGTTGGACCGACCGTTTTCTTGGGAGACACTGGCACCCCAATATCAGTGAACAGTTTCAGCAATCTGACCAACTGGTCCGGCTCTTCCCTCGGGCGACTGAGCAGAAGAAAGTCATCCAAGTAATGGATGACCTGGCTGCATCCAGAGACATTAACCAGCAGCCAGTGCAATGCCTGGGCCAGTTGGTCAAACAGCCACGGGCTGCTCTTGCATCCGAACGTCAACTTGGAAGCAAAGTAATATGCCCCTTGCCATTTGAGCCCAAACCATTGCCACTGGTCCCTGTGCAATGGCAGCAACTTGAAGGCGTCAGTGATATCCGCCTTCGCCATCCAAGTCCCTGGGCCGAGCGCCAAGATGACCTGAATAGCCTGGTCTATGGAAGAATAATGCATGCTAAACTCCTCGGATGGAATGAGAGAGTTGATACTGGGAATACGTGACCCATGAGGAGCCGACAAGTCAAATATCAGTCTCTTTTTCCCATTGAACTTGCCTGTTACCACCCCTACCGGACTGACCCTCCAAGACCTGAATGGAGAAACTAACAAGGGGCCAATCATATAACCTTTCATTAGCTCAGCATTTATTAATTCAGTGACAACAGCGGGATCGTTTACGGCAGACAACAGATTGTCGCATTCAAATGTGGCCTGCGGCAGTGTGACCATGCCGGCGTGGAAGCCTCTATCAAAACTATTAATCAACCATTGGACCCAATCTGGGTCCGGGTGATCCGCGAGCAGAGCGGCCAGGACTGGGGTACGTACCCCGCCTAGTCATGCTGGCCCTTTCTGCCTACATGCAGAGCCCGGATGTGCCCTGAAGCAGTAGAAGCAGACGTGTAATAACCTGCAATTGCTGAAGTTGCACGAAGACATGTTATAGTTGTTACAAATTTGTGAGCCTCCGAGGTAGTGTACTGGACGGCCAAACTTATCCACGGCAGGTGCGGACCTGCTGAAACTGTCCGTGGAAGTGGACGGTCTGATAGTGCCCTGCTCGCCCTGTTGAGCCAGCCCTACACACCACGCCGTAGTATGCGTGATTGATTGACAGGCGGCACATGCGGGGAATTTGAGATTTGCGAAGTGGCTGCAGAACATCTGTGAATCTTCGATGCTCCAGTCTGTGAGATACCCATCTTGGCTGAAGGCCGCCGCTGCCATGGCTGAGAAACTTCTATGATAATCGTAGAAATGGGTACCACCGTATTTGTAAGCGTATTCCGTAACCCTCAGCAAATACAGGTCGAGCTCCTCTCTGCGCTCCGGCCTGGCTGAGCATATCACCTCCCTGTATTTGCTGAAGGCAATCACAAACTCGTGGATATTTAGCTTCCGTTTCAGCCTGGTGTCCTTACTCTTAAGGACAACAGATAAGTCAGCGCATGCTACCGTTCTAGTGTCCTCAACGTCAAAGGCAGATAGCAACAGGGCCGCCAAATTGATGTCCTTCCCTTCCAGTATGTCTTTTCTCAGGGCCGCTGGGACAAAATGGACTGGTGACACCCTTGGTGGCCCAGAGCGCCTACCTGGGTTGCCTACCGGAACAGGGGCAGACATCTGTGTAGGCGTTGGCGCCTGCAATGCTGCTGGAGCTGGAGGCCCCTGAATGCCCCTTCTCTCCAGAGAATCCAGCCTGCCCAACATGGAAGTCATCATTGCATGCAGTTCAGAGAGGGTGGACTGGCTCGAGGTCCCCTCCTGACTGTCGCCAGCCCCCTGATCCGCCATGAGGAGTTTGTACAACTCTGCTTTTCGGGCGGTTGCTGGAAATGGAATTGCTCTCTTGCGCAACTCCTCCATCAATTTGGGGATCGTCCAAGCCCTGTAAGCTGCAGAGGAGGGCGTCCCTCGCACGGAGCTTCTAGCTGGTGTATCAGGGATGGACATCGGGTCCTCTATGTCTGACACGTGAGACATGACCTGTCCGGGCCGTAACGGGTGCCGGGGAAACAAAACGGTAATCGTGAGTCACCAGATATGAGAAACGTGTACCCCCCTCGCTGAGTACTGACTGACCTTACCACCACTGTAACACAACAGTAATACGTCTGAACGAACAGCAAATCGACTGTAACCCTGCAAACAACCGAATACATACTTAATGTTAGCTTACAGCTGCAGACTGCCCGTGAAATGTGGCCGAACCCAAGAGTGCTGACCGTAGTGCCAGTGCGACCCCAGAGTACCACCTGAATAGTTTGAAACGAGGCCTGACCGTGTGTCTGACCGAGAATGTGTGCATGACGCGTATAGTCATGAATTATTAAACCGTGAACACATCCTGACTGCGAGTCAAGATTACAGTGTGCACCGTTTCTAACTAAATAGCGATGGCTCTGAAGACGTGTCAGCAACCACCGCAGGCGAGTGGTCACCCTTGAAGAAGAGTCAAGATCGCAGTGACCACTACCCATGTAAACGAAATGCTCTGTATGCGTGACAGTAACCATGACGCCTTGAACCCTATCTGACGTGTCGAGTCAGATATACAGTGATTCAGGGCCTATGTGTAACAGCGGTAGTGCGTAACATTAACTAATGTAACAGGAGTATTTAAGCATTTGACTGAAATGACGTGAACTAGCGTCTGCTAGCGAAAGTGATGACCACCGTGAAACGTGAATGAATAACATGAACAACCGCCGTACGGTTGGTACTGACCGTAGCCGAATTTGCAATTACCAGGAACGTAACGACCACCTAACTGGATACAGCCCACCTAAACTGCAAGAGAAACTAACAGTGTACTAACCATATGGTTTACGCGCCACCTACTACCTCTGACCCCATACATGCTGACCCCCCCTTACCCCCCCCCCTATGCCTGAAACTACCCCAACCCCACGCTTCTGACCCGTTACCCCGATATGCATGACCACCCCCCCCCTAAACCGAAGCCACAGTGATATGAATTATCGTATTATAAACTTTACAAGCTGCCCCTTGTCTGCGATAGTGCATGTGTCAGGAACCGTGGCCTGACACCGGTGCACCATGAGCCAGCCCCTATTACTGTATGGTACCAATACTCTCTGTAAGCCTAACATTTCCTCACACACACACACATTTTTTTTTTTTTTTTTCCAGCGCCACCTGCTGGCCATCCGTGGAGCTATACCGTCGGCTCACTGGCATGCTGTGACTCCGCCCGTTCAGAGCCCCGTGTTGCACGTGAGACGCCGGCACAGGGAGACCCACGTGGGTCGCGTCTCCCCGCGCTTGCCATGCCGCCAGCTGCCGCTGGACCCAGAGACCGTGTACACTGCGGCCAGCCCGGGCATGCGCTGCACCGACGGACCGCCGCCTACATAACACGCTGGGTGCCGGAGCCTGCCCGCCAAACGAGGGGAGCAATAGCAAGAGACCAGGGCCCCAGTAAAGAAACCTGCCGGTCACCCGGCACTTACCTGCACCACCACACACCTGACCCAGCGTACGCAACGAAAGAACCCCCGCAATTTCGCCAACCCAGCATACGCCCAGAGGGAGGGGCCGATGGATGTTAAATAGCCAAAGCCCCTCCCACAAATTCAGCCTGATAGGCTTCCCACATAACGTATTTTTCGCCGTATAAGACGCACTTTTTCTTCCCCAAAACTGGGGGGGAAAAGTTTGTGCGTCTTATACGGCGAATACACACCTATCGGGTCGGTCCCTGCGGCCATCAACGGCCGGGACCCGCGGCTAATACAGGATATCACCGATCGCGGTGATGCCCTGTATTAACCCTTCAGACGCGGCGACCAAAGCTGACCGCCGTGTCTGAAGCAAAAGTCCGGCTGTTCGGGACCGCCGCGGTGAAATCGCAGCGTCCCGAACAGCTTACAGGACACCGGGAGGGACCTTACCTGCCTCCTCGGTGTCTGCTCCGTGCCGGGATCCCCTGCATGGTGGCGCTCTCCTTTGACGTCATCACGTTGTCGCGCACGCCTTCACATCATCCAATAGGAGCGGCGTGCGTGGCGATGTGATGACAGCGACGGAGAGCGTGGATCCCGGGGAAGAAGACGTCCGGAGCGTCGGCGACACCCCGGGGATGCGGCGACAGCGATGGAGCGACATCCAGGGCAGCGGTGACGGGTCCGGAGCGGCGGGGACAGGTGAGTATTACCTCCTATCCAGTGATCTTCAACCTGCAGACCTCCAGATGTTGCAAAACTACAACTCCCAGCATGCCCGGACAGCCGTTGGCTGTCCGGGCATGCTGGGAGTTGTAGTTTTGCAACATCTGGAGGTCCGCAGGCTAAAGATCACTGTTGGGTGCAGAATCTTTTTTTTCTAGATTTTACACCTTTAAAATTGGGTGCGTCTTATATGCCGGTGCGTCCTATAGGGCGAAAAATACGGTATATATGTTTTTTTTTATCTATGACCATTGCTAAGCCACACAAACTAGAGGGAGAAGGTGATAGATTTAAAACACCTCACTCTTTTAGTCTGTGAACAGAGAATGACTATTATTAATTCATTTGTATTATAAAAGTAACATTTAAATGCCATCAGCAGCGTTCAGAGATGACACAGTGGAACAGCAAACACCACATCTATCGATACACAGAGACGAGGGAACCCATAACGTAGGAGGGAGTCTCCTTTGGGTTCCGTGGAAAGTATTGCAGAGTATCACCTAGTTATAGTAATACTTTATTACATCACCTTGAAACATATCAGCAAGTGAATGGTGCATCTAAGAACACTTGTCATGTTATCAAAACATCAAATGCTTCTGCCCCAGTCATTGAAAGGACCCTTGTTTTATACTGTAACATGATAGAACCATGGTTGGGGGTGAACCATTAGCATTAGTCAAGGTTGGAGGTCCAGTAAGACCCCCCCCCCCCCCCCCCCAACATTGATGTCGGAGTGAGGGATAAACAAAATCTAGACAAAAATGTTCGCTTACAAATTTAAAAAAATATGTTTAGTCTCTTGAAGAAATCTAGCTTAGCGGTTGCAAAAAGGCACCTTAAAGGGGTACTCCGCTGGAAAATATTTTTTTTATTAACTGTCTGTGTCCTCAAGGCCAAAATGCTCTGTGTCCTTAAAAAGTACCTGTCACCACATAAACTTTTCTAAACTAACTATGTTAGTAGCTATGTTCCCTAACTACTCCTAACACTCCTCCACCCTTAAAAAACATTTCAGAGATTTAAAAATCTGTGCATCATACCTTTATTCTTGCTCACATAGTGCAATCTCCCAGCAGGAGAAAGTGGGTGTTTCCCAGCAGGCATGACATCACTGAAGCCTGCTGGGGGACAACTTCTGCCCTCACATTGTTGCAGAGCTGTGATGAATAGAAGACCTCAAGCTCTGTGCATGTTTCAGTGAAGCTCTATGCAGCTTTCAGTGAGGCTCGATGCAGCTTTCAGTGAGGCTCTGTGCAGCTTTCAGTGAGGCTCTGTGCAGCTTTCAATAAGACTGTGCAGCTTTCAGTGAGGCTCTGTGCAGCTTTCAGTGAGGCTCTGTGCAGCTTTCAGTGAGGCTCTTTGCAGCTTTCAGTGAGGCTCTTTGCAGCTTTTAATGAGGCTCTTTACAGCTTTCAGTGAGGCTCTGTGCAGCTGTCAATCAAGCTCAGTGCAGAGAAGCACTTCCTCAGTTTGGTCACCTGCCAGGTCGGGAGGAGACCAAACTCACTGTATTAATTGGGGCAGGGAACAGAACAGAGCCACCTAGTGGCTCTTTCTCTGTTACATTTTAAACATATTTATGTTGATAATTCTACAAGCAAGTAAATGGGAAAGTGTCTGCCAATTACACAAGGAACACTATATTAAAAGTTTTATTTGGTGATGGGCACTCTTTAAGGCTAGGTTCAAACTGTGGAATTTCCACTAGAATTCTGTTTTGAAATTCCCCTCGGGAATTTTGCTGCACAGTTTGCGCCCGGAAAATCCACTTGAAAAATTCCGCCAGAACATTGAACTTGTCCAATGTTCTGGTGGATTTCCGCTCCGCATCCGCGCTCCACATCTATGGGGACGGCAATGTCTGTACGATCCTAGCGCTGACTCAGTCGGTGCTGGCCACACTCGGAATCTCCGGCCAGACAAAATCCAAAGTGTGAGCCCGGCCTAAGTGGTTTATTAACAGAAAGTTTTTGCCATTAACAGTAAAATTTTCTAAATCAATGCCACAATTTTACAAATGCTAGGGTATTCAAACATTTGAGGAGAACTGTATATAACAGATTGTCCATCAGATGGCCATGCTCAATTTCTGGGACAGAGGGTGGGAGAACAGGATTTTGTAATTCCTGCCATAGAACCAAGAAGACATGTCCCAGTGCTGCATTGAGTAAAAGACCATATCACCTGGCACCATATTTATCATCACAGTCTTTTGTTTCTTTATGAGGAGTCCTCTTTTTAGTTTTTTGGTTTTTGTTTGGGGGGGGACATGCCAGGATTCTCTTAATTTTTTTTTTCAGTTTTGTGTTTTTTTTTTAATTGCATTTCAGGAAAGGAATTTCTAGTGTGGTGTCAGCAGGGTGCAATGCAGGGTATCTGTTATAACCCTAGGGGCAGATGTTATTAACCCCTTCTTGTCATGATGCCATAACCACCCAAAGGTAATACTGCTGGTCCTGGGCTAGGCACGGGGTTAATGAAGACACTGACGCCAAGTTACGGACAACGGTAGCTTTTCTGAGGGTAGACAGATGACAGTCTATGCAGTACAGCCAATATCCCAAGGAGGTGACCAGTGACACAGGGGGACCTCTCAGGCTTGCCGGGACTTGCAGTAGGTAGAGACACTTTAGTGCAGGCCACAGTGACTAGACAATTGACTTGACTGATGACTGACTTGTGAGTGACAAGACGATGACTTTTAGCTTACTTGAGCTGACTTGTGGCTGCAGACATTAGGCTTGAGGCCTCCAATGCTCTGGATACACTCTGTAAGACATCTTGACAGCACTGGACCTCAGGAACAAGAGCGAGAAGCTCCAAGAGAGAGATTGCAGCCCCTCCCCTGGTTTTATAGGGGAGCTTATAAGGATCCCATAGGTCCCTTGGGGGTCACCTGGTCACTAGTGCCTCCTGGGTAACAAGCTCATGGTATAATATTTAAAGCAACAGTACACTAGTAATACAATCATATATACAATAGGGGTTACACTGGGGACATGGAGGGACTCTGCCTGACAGGGCAGGAGAAATGTACGAGGACACGCCATCCCGTACTGGGCCACCACACTAGGATAAAAGTAGGTATAATACTAGTCAGCCAAGGCCAGGATAAAGCAAATCTTTTGCTATGGATATGCTTTTCTTCCCCGGCATATCGATAAGTTTTGCAATTCTGTAAATTGATGGTCAAATACAGTAACTAAAATCTGTCCTTTGCTTCTCCCTGTCCTAACAATGCTTGTCTGCAAATTTCATCTATTTATTGGTTAAAGCCTTATTACACTGTAATATAATTGATAAAACAGGCCAATATAGCCTTGTGTAATAGGGCTAGCGATTGGCCGACAAATGAGCAAGAATATCAGATCTACTAGAATTAGATAACATGCATGGTGATGGGTTCCACATGCCAAAAAGAAACTTATAAGTATAAACTGAAAAATGGGTAAAGATATAATAAATAAATATAATAAAGCTATATAAAATAATTCAGAATTTTACATGTACTGTGTACAGAGCTAATTTTACTAAACACTCATTATATTACAGTATGAGCACAGATACTAAACTTAGATAAACATCCTTTTGACACCAGCATTTACATTAGTACATAAAATGCAAATAATTATTTACTTCTCTTAAAAAAGGAACCAATAAAATACATTAAGAGTATTTATAATGTAGCACAAAAATAAAAATAACTTAATGGAAGTGAAAGTTTCAAGGGGGGAGATCTAAAGGGAATGTGTCATCAGAAAGAGTTTTTGGTATTTTTTACTTGGGCCTATAAAAAGCTGACACCTCTCGTGCTGTAAAGATCACTTTTCAACAGTGTATTCCTTATTTTTATCACCTGCAGGATTATAATCAAGACTTTGTGCACAGTTGGCTCGAGAAACAGCCATTTCTTTTTCATTGAGTTCGAGTGAATTCATTGGAAAAAAATTCCCTAGTGCCAAAACACTTGATTTATGGCCATGATTGTTATGGACATAAAATGAAGTGTCAGGCAATTTATTTTTTTTATGGCCAAAAAATGCCAGCCCAAAATATGTTTCTCTCGATTGAAAAAAGTCATTTTTGGGTTAAAGCTTTTGAAACTATGGCCAAAAATTGGTCAGAAAAGTCTTAAGAAATGGCCAAAGAGCCAAAAACATATGAAAAATCATCTGACTTTTTTAAACTTAGCTAACAAAAAATGACTTTTTTGAGCTGCAAAATACAGCTAAAAAATGTGTGCCTATAGCCTAAAGGTGATACCAATGTATAGATAACACAGGATCTTGCCCTTCACAATAGGCACTGTTCACCCCGTACAGTGATTTCTGCACAGGTCACAGAATATACCTATAGCACTCTCCTGTAGAAGTCAATGAGTGATCTCCAAACCAGAGGTGGCTCTACCATTAGGCAAGTAAGGGGGCCGCCTAAGGCCTTCTACTCGAGGGCCCTTGTGGCAAGGGGAGAATACTGGTCTGTACTGGTGTACAGTGGTTTTCATTCAGTATCAGTATCCAGTCACTATTTGGTGGTCATGGTGTGGCAAATTATTTGTCCCATGTATAGTGGCGTTGTTGGTGTTATTGGGCAGTATATAATGTGTTTTACTTCTTAACAGTATGAATATTATTTAGTCACTGCAATAGTTATATGTCCTTCTGGGGGTGGTATTATTTTATGTTTTTAAGAAAATCCTGCATGCACCCCTGGTAAGCGGCGATGCATACACTATACACATCGCTATTTACATACATTTATTGACCGGGAGAGGGGTTCGGTGGGGGGGGGGGGGGTCATGTTCAAGTTTTGCCTAAGGCCTCACAAACTCTAGAGCCGCCTCTGCTCCAGGCTACAGGTTCCTCTGTTCCATGTGGCTGCTGTAAAGCATGTCTCTGAATGCAGTTAAACACAGCTCAGACAAAATATGGCTGCCTCCATAATCATGTCCAAAAACACATCTACAGATAGGAAATAAAAACAGGTAAAAAAAAAAAAAAAAAGGATATGTATTGGTACCTGTTTTTAATTTGTAAAAACAATTTTTTTTAATTTAAGCTCATTTCCTTTAAAAACAATCCAAATTATCTTCAGACAGTTGTAATGACCAGACATGTCATCAACCAAGGAGTCTCCTCTATAAAAGGATTTTTCTCTTCTATATACCATATTTATAGTATAGTTAATAAAAGTGTGATCATTGGGGTCCCCACCCCTGGGACAGCTACCATTCACTAGAATGGGGGTCCTGTTCTTACATTTCTCCTCACCAGTTTGAGAAATGGAGGAGCAGTAGAACATGTACAATGCAGCTCCATTTCTAAGACCATGGAACTCCCAGTGGTAGATGAGGACAGCTCTAGGCTATCATACAGTGATCATACATTTATCCCCTTTGGTGGTGGGGGGGGTTGTGTTGCTGCGGCAGGGTTGGCCCAAAATATGAGAAGGTGAGACCTAGTTTTCCTCCCCTTTTTTATTTTGTTAGTTTCAGCTCTAGAGTTAGGCCTAGATCTTTGTCCCAAACCTCTAGGTGACTACCACCACCTTCAACTATATCTTCACCATCTCAGCTGAATGCTATGGCAGGTACAGGGAGCTGTATGGTGAGATCATTTGTTAAATTGGTATTTGTGATAGTTATATATGGCCATGGTGCGGGAGTATTATTTGGCCCTTATATTGTGCTACTATTGGTAAGTTTATTTTACAGAGAGATATTCTGTTAATGTAAGGTAATATTGTGAATTATGGGAAATTATTTGGGGGGGGGGGGGGGGGGGGTTGCTGCAGCAGGGCTGGCCCAAAATTTTGTGCGGCCCGGATCAAAGAATGAAATGGTGACCTGTCTTTACTGCATCAGAAGATGAAAGAGGATGCCTGGGCAACCGCCATCATTGTGGCAGCGCCTAAAAATATCTTGGGCATCAAAGTGATGTCAGAGTGTGCCAATCTCATATAAAAAACAGGCGGATTTAAAGTTGTTCAGATAAGTACATAATACATGCACTAGATTTAGGATGGGTTTTCCCTCAGAGTCTATAGAAAACACCAAGGATTTCAGGATTCTGTGAAGAGTTGATAAAGTTATTCACAAGTTCATAGAAAAACAGACGAGAACTCCTGATAAATCTGATGGGGAAGGCGTGCAATGTGTATGGGTACCGTAACAGCACCTACCCAATCGGAAACAAAAATTCCAAGCCACAATGTCAGAAACAAGACTTAGTTATTCCTATAGTTTACATACTGTTGTCTATGGGCTTTGTCTGGTATTGCAACTTAAAAGGGAACTCAGGTAGTTTACAGCTTTCCCCCTGCTTACAGGATAGGGGATAAGTGTCTGATTGCGGGGGGTCCGACCGCAGGGACCTCCACGATCTTCAGCACGGCACTCCAGTGTTCTGTTTCCAAAATGGTGGTGGTCAACACTCCCCCTTCATGCGCTGTCTATGGGACACGCTCTGTGCGGTGGTCGCTCCGTGCATGAGGAGAGCTGGGGCACAGGGCAGGAGTTCACAGGGGTCCCAGCGGTCAGACTCCCACGATCAGACTCTGTGGATAGGGGATAAGATGATAGGTATCGTAGTTCCCCTTTAACCCCATCCATTTGTGGATTGTCCTTTAATCTATTGTTCAAGCAGAGATCAGCTACAAAGACCAATTTTTTCCTGTTGAAAACCACATGGTGGGACCTGACTAAGGTGTGTGGATTACCCCAAAATAAGTACCGGTAGTCCATTTGTTACTCAAATAAACTACAAACTACTAATATGTATGAAGCTTGACGTCCTGTTTGCTTGTGAGGAGAAACAGTAAGTAGCAGCAGTGAAATCTGGAGTAAAAAATTTTTATTGAGGAATTTGATATCATGATAAGATTATTACTTTATAAAGAGTTAAACTGCTCATTTATGATTCTGCTTACAGAGATAGCTGCTAATCACTGATAAAAACGCCCACTAGACTTCAATCTAAGCCTAGGAGTCCAGAGGGCGGTCTTCTTGTTGAGTGACATCCATATGTGCTTGCATAGTCATATAGGAAAGCTGTCAATCACTGAGTGGGACCGCCCACTGGTCTTATAAGCATACAAAGATCAGGGATGTAAATAAATACAATACAAGTTATACTGAATATTTTTCCACAAAACTTTATATCAATCTGCTCAGCTCCCCGTGCTCTATAACAGTGGTCTCCAACCTGCGGACCTGCAGATGTTGCAAAACTACAACTCCCAGCATGCCCGGACAGCCGTTGGCTGTCCGGGCATGCTGGGAGCTGTAGTTTTGCAACATCTGGAGGTCCGCAGGTTGGAGACCACTGCTCTATAACATTCTACCTGCAGAATGGACTGCATTTTCAATGTGACAGGTTCTCTGTATGGCCGGCGCTCTCCTTCCTCGTCATCAAGTCGTCGCGTACGTGCGTCGGCGTGCGTAACGACGTGATGGCGGTGACGGAGAGTGAGGATACCCAGCCGGCAGCAGAGATGTTCCGGAGCAACGGGGACACGGCGACAGCGATGGAGCGACATCCAGGGCAGCGGTGACGGGTCCGGAGCGGCGGGGACACGTGAGTATTACCTCCTATGCAGTGGTCTTCAATCTGCGGACCTCCAGATGTTGCAAAACTACAACTCCCAGCATGCCCGGACAGCCGTTGGCTGTCCGGGCATGCTGGGAGCTGTAGTTTTGCAACATCTGGAGGTCCGCAGGTTGGAGACCACTGCTCTATAACATTCTACCTACAGAATGGACTGCATTTTCAATGTGACAGGTTCTCTTTAATAGCACTCTCTCTTTATCTCAATTCATGACGCTCACTTTTGCAGACTATGTAACATACTACATTGTTGATAGCAATGTCCCTGAATAAACAGCTGTTGGTCAGGTATATCAAGTTGGTCGGAGATTCTGTCAAATATCACTGGACAAAACATAACATGGAGCACTTTTCTGCCCAGCAAAATGATGGACCCTAAGAATAAAACCTATTGGACCATATAATGACACCAAGAGTGTCACCATGTGCCAGATCCAGCAACACTGCCATTTTTATATTCTGCCATTATGACAGGACAGAACAATGGAAATGAACATGCAGATGTCAACAGGGCCTATGGCTTTGGTACAAGTAAAAACTCTTTGGAGATCATTAAACTTTTTGTATTTCTAGAAAAGATATTAGCATTTTATTCTAGTAATGCTAGAAGGTCAATAGCCCTCTTTAGGTTTACCCATTAAAGGATGCAGGCCGAAAATATCTGCCCAGGGCTTAAAGGGGTACTCCGGCACTTAGATGTCTTATCCCCTATCCAAAGGGGATAAGATGCCTGATCGCGGGAGTCCCGCCGCTGGGGACCCCCGTGATCTTGCACTAAGCACCCCAGTTAAAATCAGTCCCCGGAGCATGTTCGCTACGGGTCTGATTACCGGCGACCACGGGGCCGGCGGCGTGTGACGTCACGCCTCCGCCCCCGTGTGACGTCACGCTCCGCCCCTCAATACAAGCCTATGGGAAGGGGCTTGACATTTATGCCCTGGATTGTTAACAGTCTGTGAAGCAGGAGTAGGGACATCAGTGCTAATGGTGACATCGGCTATCCAGCCAATGTCTGCCATTAACACTTAAAATGCCATGATCAGTGCTGATCACAGCATCTAATATAGGAAAATACTATTGCGGGCGGGGCTTTGGGGACACTCATCGGACAACCCGCAGTGTGATTGCGGGGGTCCATTGAGTGATAATGACAGCCAGAGGTCTCCTACCCTGCTATCAGGGAATCTTCTTATATAATCTGCCGTCAGGCAGACTGTACAAGTAGATCGCAAATCTAACTGATCAGTGCTATGCCAATGCATAGCTCTCAACAGTAAAAGCAATTGAAAGACTACTAGGAATAGTCCCCTAAATAGTCCCCTGAAATAGATTGTAAAAAAAAATTTAAAATAAAAATAAGCCCCCCCCTATATAAAAAATGTAAATCATCCCCATTTTTCCAAAAATAAAAAAAAGGGAAAATCGTATTTGGTATTGATGCTTGTGTAAATATCCAAACTATTAAAATATAATATTTATGATCTTGTGTGATAAATGGCATAAACATAAACAAATTCCAAAGTCAAAAATTGCTGATGTTTAGTCACATCTGTAATAAAAGTAGCTTAAGTGGTACCTCTAAAAACTACAGATCACGGCACAAAAATGAGGCCTCATACAGCCCCCTTTACAGAAAAAAAGTAAGGTATAGGGATCAGAATACAATTTTAAGCATACTGATTTTGCTAAGAAAGTTTAACATTTTTTAAAAATAGTATTAGAAAAGCTACGTAAACATGGGTATTGTTTTAATCGTATTGACCCACATAATCAAGAGAACATGTCAGATTTACTGTAAAGTGCACTGAGTAAAAACAAAACCCCAAAAGTTGCAAAACTCTTATGAAAATGTTATGGTAAAATGAAAGGCGTCACTACAAAGTACAACTGGTCGCTCAAAAAACAAGACCTGTGGATGGAAAAATTAAAAGAGTCATGGCCCTTAAAGGGGTACTCCGGCGCTAAGACATCTTATCCCCTTTCCAAAGCATAGGGGATAAGATGCTTGATCGCGGGGGTCCCCTGTGATCTTGCACACAGCACCCCGTTATAATCAGTCCCCGGAGCATGTTCGCTCCGGGTCTGATTATTGGCAATCACGGGGGCCGGAGCATTGTGATGTCATGGCCCCGCCCCCATGTGATATCACGCTCCGCCCCCTCAATGCAAGCCTATGGGAGGGGGCGTGACCGCGGTCACGTCCCCTCCCATAGGCTTGCATTGAGGGCAGCGGAGCCGTGACATCACAATTGCCACTAATCAGACCCGGATCAAACACGCTCCGGGGCCTGATTATAACGGGGTGCTGCGTGCAAGATCACGGGTGTCCCCAGCGGCGGGACCCCCCGCGATCAGGCATCTTATCCCCTATCCTTTGGATAGGGGATAAGATGTCTTAGTGCCGGAGTACCCCTTTAAGTGACATGACTCTTTAATTTTTCCATCCACAGGTCTTGTTTTTTGCGCGACCAGTTGTACTTTGTAATGACGCCTTTCATTTTACCATAACATTTTCATAAGAGTTTTGCAACTTTTGGGGCTTTGTTTTTACTCTAAGATGCCTGATCGCGGGGGGGTCCCGCCGCTGGGGACCCCCGTGATCTTGCACGCAGCACCCCGTTATAATCAGGCCCCGTAGCATGTTCGATCCGGGTCTGATTAGTGGCAATCACGTGGGCCGGAGCATTGTGATGTCACGGCTCCGCTCCCCTCAATGCAAGCCTATGGGAGGGGGCGTGACCGCGGTCACGCCCCCTCCCATAGGCTTGCATTGAGGAGGGCGGAGTGTGATATCACATGGGGGCGGGGCCATGACATCACAATGCTCCGGCCCCCGTGATTGCCAGTAATCAGACCCGGAGCGAACATGCTCCAGGGACTGATTATAACGGGGTGCTGCGTGCAAGATCACGGGGGACCCCCGCGATCAAGCATCTTATCCCCTATGCTTTTGAAAGGGGATAAGATGTCTTAGCGCCGGAGTACCCCTTTAAAAGACAAGGAGTAAAAAAACGAAAACGCAAAAATTCAATTAAGTGTCCTTAAGGGGTTAAAGTAAGTTTAGGTTTTGGCCTTGTAGGACTCCATCCAGCGCTGAAGTAGTTACCATGAGAAAGAAGGGTAGAATACACAGAGCGTTTTACAGGAAGCCGAGAGGATGCTGTATGCACCTGTGTCATGCAGGAGACAGGAAGCCACAAAACACAGTATGGCCAGGGGAAAGCAAGTATCGCAGTCAGCAGGTGGCCTAAATCGTGCAGCATAACTAATAGAGTAGTGTACCCCGCAGCTCCTCGTGACATCAGCATGGTCAGTCAGTGTCACCGACTTCTTCCTCTGACGGTTGTTACATTGCATTATGAAAGTAAATTGACGGTGTATCATGAGAAAAATAATAACAATAACCTGAGGCTTTGTGGACGGAGGCAGCAGTGTCACACCCTTAACACTGCTCGCCAAACTAACTATATTCAATGAAGCACACAGCCAAATGTTAGACCCAGCACTAACTCCAAGTCTACTCTAACAAAAAATATACACGCTAAAAAGATGCCATGAAACAACAAGAGCATAAAGTCTTATAACACTGCAAAATAAAAGTGTAAAAAAAAATAATAAAGTTAATAAAAGTTTGAACCCCCCCCCCTTTTCCCATAAAAAAAAAAAACAGTTTAAATAAAAATAAACATATGTGGTATTGTCGCGTGCGTAAATGTCTGAACTATAAAAATATAGCATTCATTAAACGTCACAGTCAATGGCGTAAACGTAAAAAAATTCCAAAGTCCAAAATGGGGTATTTTTGGTCAGTTTTTATACCATAAAAAAACGAATAAAAAGTGATTACAAGGTCCGATCAAAACAAAAATGGGGAAAAAAAAAAAGTTATAGGGGTCAGAAGAGGACATTTTTCAATGTATTAATTTTGGTGCAGTTATAATTTTTTTTTGTAGTTTGTAGTAAAATAAAATCAAACCTATATAAATTGGGTATCCTTGCGACCATATGGACCTACAGAATAAATATAAGGGGCAATTTTTACCAAAACTGCACTGCGTAGAAACGGAAGCACAAAATGGCTTATTTTTTTTTTTTTTTCAATTTTGCCCCACAAAATAATTTTTTCTGGTTTTGCCGTAGATTTTGTGGTGAAATTATTAATGGTAGCACAAAGGAAAATTGTTGGCGTAAAGACCAAGCCCTCATATGGATTTTTAGGTGGAAAATTTAAAATGTTGTGATTTTTAGAAGGTGAGGAGAAAAAAACTAAAGTGCAAAACTGAAAAATCGCCAAAGAGGGAAGGGGTTAAAGTGAATCTGTCAGTACTATATCATGCTTAGAGCTCGTGTTAAGGATGTTTTACAGATTTACTTAGAGGGCTTGGCTTCCAGTACTAAGTCATGCATGTCAATCAGCTGCAGCTCAGCATAGCCCCTTTGACACTTGAACCCTGAGCATGATAAACAGCTGACAGATTCCCTTTAAGTTAGATCCTTTCTAAAGATCCAATAAATCTTGTATTCAAAGCCCTCAACCATTTCATACATGACCTTGTAAAGTGTTTTTCCTACATTAAGCTGGAGCTCTGACATTGGCCATCTACAAGTCACAGCATAACCAGTGTGTAAATGAAATGCTTTCCCAACAAGGGAAAAATCTGCAGACAAGTTAGGATAATCACAATATCTGTAATTATGTTGGAATTCTTACAATCCATACGTATATTTTTCCTCCCTCAGAAACAATGAGGTTGCTTAAGAATCATGTTGATGCTTTCATCCTACTGCAATGAACCTATTGTAGCCATAGACCCCTGTCCTATAAGTCTGACCAGTGAAGCCCCAACCATTGTGACCCACACTGATCCCAAGAACAAGGGTGCTGATCCTTATTTCTGATGGAGAAGTGACCACTCATACATGGTCACTACATACAGTCATGGCCGTAAATGTTGGCACCCCTGAAATTTTTCAAGAAAATTAAATATTTCTCACAGAAAAGGATTGCAGTAACACATGTTTTGCTATACACATGTTTATTCCCTTTGTGTGTGTTGGAGCTAAACCAAAAAAGGGAGGAAAAAATAAGCAAATTGGTCATAATGCTACACCAAACTCCAAAAATGGGATGGACAAAATTATTGGCACCCTTTCAAAATTGTGGAAAAATAAAGATTGTTTCAAGCATGTGATGCTTCTTTAAACTCACCTGGGGCAAGTAACAGGTGTGGGCAATATAAAAATCACACCTGAAAGCAGATAAAAAAGGAGAGAAGTTCACTAAGTCTTTGCATTTTGTGTCTGTGTGTGCCACTCTAAGCATGGACAACAGAAAGAGTATAAGAGAACTGTCTGAGGACTGGAGAACCAAAATTGTGTAAAAATATACAAGTCCATCTCCAGAGATCTAGATTTGCCTTTGTCCACACTGTGTAACATTATCAAGAAGTTTGCAACCCATGGCACTGTAGCTAATCTCCCTGGGTGTGGATGGAAGAGAAAAATTGATGAAAGGTGTCAACGCAGGATAGTCTGGATGGTGGATAAGCAGCCCCAAACAAGTTCCAAAGATATTCAAGCTGTCCTGAAGGCTCAGGGAGCATCAGTGTCAGTGTGAACTATCCGTAAACATTTAAATGAAATGAAACACTATGGCAGAAGACCCAGGAGGACCCCACTGCTGACAGAGAGACATAAAAAAGCAAGACTACATTTTGCCAAAATGAACTTGAGTAAGCCAAAATCCTTCTGGGAAAATGTCTTGTGGACAGATGAGACCAAGAGAGAGCTTTTTGGTAAAGCATATCAAGAACACAGTACCTACAGTGAAATATGGTGGAGGTTCAATGATGATTTGGGGTTGTTTTGCTGCTTTTGGGGTTGGGTGCCTTTAATGTGTACAAGGCATCATGAAATCTGAGGATTACCAACGGGTTTCGGGTCGCACTGTACAGCCCAGTGTCAGAAAGCTGGGTTTGCGTACGAGATCTTGGGTCTTCCATTAGGACAATGATCACAAACATACATCAAAAAGCCCCAGAAATGGATGGTAACAAAGCGCTGGAGAGTTCTGAAGTGGCAGCAATGAGTCCAGATCCAAATCCCATTGAACACCTGTGGAGAGATCTTAAAATTGCTGTTGGGAAAAGGCGCCTTCCAATAAGAGACCTGGAGCAGTTTGCAAAGGAAGAGTGGTCCAACATTCCGGCTGAGAGGTGTAAGAAGCTTATTGATGGTTATAGGAAGCGACTGATTTCAGTTATTTTTTCCAAAGGGTGTGCAACCAAATATTAAGTTAAGGGTGCCAATAATTTTGTCCAGATAATTTTTGGAGTTTGGTGACATTATGTCCAATTTGATTTTTTTTCCTCCCTTTTTTTGGTTTAGTTCCAATACACACAAAGGGAATAAACATGTGGATAGCAAAACATGTGTTACTGCAATCCTTTTCTGGGAGAAATACTTCATTTTCTAGAAAACCTTCAGGGGTGCCAACATTTACGGCCATGACTGTAACAATCATATAAATCTCTTATTTTCTAAAAAGGACTTAACACCTGATGTCCGTCCTCATGTAAGACCATTGGCTTTGTAATTGATTACAATCTATTGATCTCTGTTATCAACCATTTCAAGCTGAGGAAAGAGCCACTGTCTTGTTTCTTAATAAGCTTATTGACAGGAAGTCCAAAATTGCATATCTTTCTTTATGATCACGACTGTCTCTTACACATCTCCACTTCTCAGAACTTTCAGATACATAATACCGTATTTTTCGCCCTATAGGACGCACCTGCGTATAAGACGCACCCAATTTATAGGTGCAAAATCTAAAAAAATAAAGATTTTGAACCCAATAGTGGTCTTCAATCAGCGGACCTCCAGATGTTGCAAAACTACAACTCCCAGCATGCCCGGACAGCCAACGGCTGTCCGGGCATGCTGGAAGTTGTAGTTTTGCAACATCTGGAGGTCCGCAGATTGAAGACCACTGCATAGGACGTAATACTCACGTGTCCCCGCCGCTCCGGACCCGTCACCGCTGCCCTAGATGTCGCTCCATCGTTGTCGCCATGTCCCCGTCGCTCCGGAACGTCTCTGCTGCCGGCTGGGTATCCTCACTCTCCGTCACCGCCATCACATCGTTACGCACGGCGACGCACGTACGCGACGACGTGATGACGAGGAAGGAGAGCGCCGGCCATACAGGGGATCCCTGAACGGAGAAGACACTGAGGAGGCAGGTAAGGTCCCTCCCCGTGTCCTGTAGGCCCTAACCCGGCTATTCAGTCGGGCTGTTCGGGACCGCCGCGGTGAAATCGCGGTGGTCCCGAACAGCCCGACTGAACAGCCGGGTTAGTGTCACTTTCCCTTCAGATGCGGCGGTCAGCTTTGATCGCTGCGTCAGAAGGGTTAATACAGGGCATCACCGCGATCGATATTAGCTGCGGGTCCCGGCCGTTGATGGCCGCAGGGACCGCCGCGATAGGCGTGTATTCGCCGTATAAGACGCACCGACTTTTGCCCCCCAGTTTTGGGGAAGAAAAAGTGCGTCTTATACGGCGAAAAATACGGTACAATTTTTTTGCTGCACTACAGAGAATGGGGACATCTTGCACACATGAACATGGAGAAAAGAGAAGTAGTTCTGTGCTTCTGCTCATGCATACAATGTTAGGACAGAATGCAGAATGCATAAGGTATGTTTATTAGGAAATCACACTAAATACTGGTGGTCCACAACTTGTGGCTGTTGCAAACCTACAACGTCCAGCATCTCCACCATGCTGGGAGTTGGAGTTGTGGAACAGCTGCAGAACCACATGTTGCGGACCAGTGTTGTAGATGATAAGAGTATTATGTCCTTTCAGCAGCAGAGATCCTTGCACACTATTACTTACCTTATAAACTTCTCCATAACTCCCGCTACCCAGTCGCTGTAGCAGTTCGTACACATCCTGGGGGTCTCGATTGGAAAAATCCAGTCGACCCTGCACATCCATTCTGCACACTTTACAATGTGCAAGTGTCACCAGCAGCAGTCAGGGGGTGCCTGAGCGCTGTGCACTACGATTGGTTAACCCAAGTCCCTGCCGTTTCCTGAAAGTTCAGCCTTGTATTACCATCTGCTCCCTAGACTCATTTTGCAGAGTTCTAGTGGTTTCACATAGTGATGGATACCCATACAGAGGAGAAGAATAGCAGAGCTGACTTCAGATAAAGAGGAAGGCGTAGACGTACTCAAGAAAAGTACATTTCTTCAAGATAGTGTGACTGATACCGATGGAGCATATAGAGCTGGTCATTTTGCACACACAATCTCATGATATGATATTATCTGTGGTTTTTCAGAAGCAGGGGTGTAGAGCGCCTTAAACCATAGCACTTTAAATATAGGCATTCATCAGAAATCCTGTGATAATGGGGCCCCGAGAAGAAGACCCCCTCAACATTAGATTAACAAATGAAAGGGGGAAATGGGGATTTACTGGCTGTTTCTGTACTGGTCACTAAACCCCACTATAGCAGCATGCTTTGTGTCCCTTTTTAGCATGTGCTCTGTTTACTGGTCGCAGGGTCAGCAGTCATCTCATTATCAGTAGGGGAGATACAATAAAAGTTAGTTCTTCTGCTATAAAGCTAGAGACAAGTAATACAGAACCACAACATTGACAGTGAACTCTACATGTAAAGCATGCTCTCAACACTCTCCCATAGATATCAATGTGGGACTATCTAACTGTGAATGGATAAGAGGGAATCTGGACTTGTTCCCATCTTCCTCCTGCTTTTGTGTGTTTTGAAGGAGTCCTCCCAGGGTGTGGGTACAATTTCCTGGCTCGTGATAGTTCAGGGTGCCCTTGGTGTTGGTGAGATTCAGTCAGAGCCAAGATTCCAAGAGTCAGAGTTGTGTTTAAAATGGTAAATTTTACTGAACAATTTTACTTCATCCACAGAATGGAGGTTCAAAAGCTTTAAACATTTCTCAAGGCTGTTAGAGGTGGTTACACGGAGTTGAATGGTTAATCCATACAGAGTGAGTGTTGCATTAAGTCTAGTGCTAGCCCCTGGGTTCTCTTAAAACTGAAGGATAATATTTATACTGGTTTGTCCCCGACTGGTTGACTTGCTTATAGCTGTGGTGCTCACTACAGTTGACCTACAGTTTACTATTGCAGGATGCAGGTCTGAATTAAGATGTGACAGCCACAAGCAATGGTGTTGACCAGAGCCCTTGCAGGTACCAAAGGAACTGGGAGGTAACTGTGAGGTCCTTGCTTGACATTGCCTTGCAGATCAATGTTATCACAAAGTTGAAGAAGTGGATCTGTCAGTGCATGTTGCCGGAGTTACTAAAGTAGACCTCCGTAACACCAGCTCTGACTACCTAACTTGACTCAACTCTAGTAACGTCAATAAGCTCATTATACAGGGTGGGCCATTTCTATGGATACACCTTAATAAAATGGGAATGGTTGGTGATAACTTCCTGTTTGTGGCACATTAGTATATGTGAGGGGGGAAACTTTTCAAGATGGGTGGTGACCATGGCGGCCATTTTGAAGTTGGCGATTTTTAATCCAACTTTAGTTTTTTCAATAGGAAGAGGGTCATGTGACACATCAAACTTATTGGGAATTTCCCAAGAAAAACAAGGATGTGCTTGGTTTTCATGTAACTTTCTTCTTTCTGACCACTTATAAAATGTGTTCAATGTGCTGCCCATTGTGTTGGATTGTCAATGCAACCCTCTTCTCTATATACTGCTATATACTCCTATATACAATGCAGGAGAAATGCTAGCACAGGCTTCCAGTATCCGTATACACTGCTATATACTACTATATACACCGCAGGAGAAATGCTAGCACAGGCTTCCAGTATCCGTATACACTGCTATATACTACTATATACACCGCAGGAGAAATGCTAGCACAGGCTTCCAGTATCCATAGTTTCAGGTGCTGCACATCTCGTATCTTCACAGCATAGACAATTGCCTTCAGATTACCCCAAAGATAAAAGTCTAAGGGGCTCAGATCGGGAGATCTTGGGGGCCATTCAACTGGCCCACGACGACCAATCCACTTTTCAGGAAACTGTTTATCTAGGAATGCTTGGACCTGACACCCATAATGTGGTGGTGCACCATCTTGCTGAAAAAACTCAGGGAACGTGCCAGCTTCAGTGCATAAAGAGGGAAACACATCATCATGTAGCAATTTCACATATCCAGTAGCCTACATGATGATGTGTTTCTCTCTTTATGCCCTGAAGCTGGCACGTTCCCTGAGTTTTTCCAGCAAGATGGTGCACCACCACATTATGGGTGTCAGGTCCGAGCATTCCGAGATGAACAGTTTCCTGGAAAGTAGATTGGTCGTTGTGGGCCATTTGAATGGCCCCCAAGGTCTCCTGATCTGACCCCCTTAGACTTTTATCTTTGGGGTCAACTGAAGGCAATTGTCTATGCTGTGAAGATACGAGATGTGCAGCACCTGAAACTACGGATACTGGAAGCCTGTGCTAGCATTTCTCCTGCGGTGTATATAGTAGTATATAGCAGTGTATACGGATACTGGAAGCCTGTGCTAGCATTTCTCCTGCGGTGTATATAGTAGTATATAGCAGTGTATACGGATACTGGAAGCCTGTGCTAGCATTTCTCCTGCGGTGTTGCTATCAGTGTGTGAAGAGTGGGAGAAGAGGGTTGCATTGACAATCCAACACAAGGGGCAGCACATTGAACATATTTTATAAGTGGTCAGAAACTTTAAAACCAAGCACATCATTGTTTTTCTTGTGAAATTCCCAATAAGTTTGATGTGTCACATGACCCTCTTCCTATTGAAAAAACTAAAGTTGGATTCAAAATGGCCGACTTCAGAATGGCTGCCATGGTCACCACCCTTTTTAAAAAGTTTCCCCCCTCACGTATACTAATGTGCCACAAACAGAAAGTTAATATCACCAACCATTCCCATTTTATTAAGGTGTATCCATAGAAATGGCCCACCCTGTAGATCATCCTATAAAATTCAATCCATGACAAATTAGCAAATTCTCACTGATCATGTAATTTACATGGGCCAAAGACTGAATTTTTACTCAATAAAGTGATATTTTATATGAGAATCTCCTCGTGTAAAAAGTCCTTTACTCTCAGATGGAATAGATGCATTGGGTTGGTGCAGGCCCATGATAGCAAATTTTTAGTTGGATGTTAGAGTGGTGGCAAAAGCAGTATCGATTGAACCTGAAATGTGCCCTTGAAAAATTCCCTGGTGCACCAGTGATTACCATATTAAATTGTATCAGTGTCCTCCATTGTACCTGGCGCTCCAGGTAGGTGCAGAGTAACAACAGCCCTGAGTGACAACATTATACCACCCACCAACAATCTTCTTTTCTAGCCCAAATAGGTGGTCTTAAAGCAAATATGTATTAATAGGGTGTTTACAATATACTGTGGCTGTTTCTGGGCAGAATAGGAAGCCAAAAACCCCTTTAATGACCAAAGACTAATAGCTGACTACCCCTGGTCCATGACATACAGTTTTGTCATGGAGATCATTAAGGGCTGCACTTTCGAGATTAACCGCAGCAAAGAGGCTGTATTACATAGCCCTACTCCTGCAATACCCGGGATCAGATGCTGACTGGTTGCTATGGCAGTTGGGACCCAGCAATTGCCCCAGGGTGCCATATCAGTACACCTATTAAGCCTTATAATAATATATATATATATATATATATATATATTATATATAATAAATAAAATAAAATGTTTTATTTGTGCAAAATAGCAGAAACAAATCACTTGTAATAGCTTCTGTAAAGACTGCCTTCCCAGCTGTGCCTCAGCAACTATTAGGGGGCATTTATAGGAGAATCCTATCCTATCATTTCCCTCATCTATATAGCCTAGAGGACTGAAATACCTATTGCTTTTTCTTTGTCTACATATACTCCCGGGGTGTGGGACCCTATTTCAGTAACCTCGGCTTTTTACAGAAAAAGTGAGTTGCACCCACTTTATATCTATTTAACTATTAGGGGGCGCCTCATAGTTTAACCCCTTAAGGATGGAGCCCATTTTCACCTCTAGGACGAAGCCCTTTTTTGCACTTCTGACCACTCTCACTTTAAACATTAATAACTCTGGAATGCTTTTAGTTATCAATCTGAATCCGAGACTGTTTTTTCGTGACATATTCTACTTTAACATAGTGGTAAATTTTTGTGGTAACTTGCATCCTTTCTTGGTGAAAAATCCCAAAATTTTATGAAAAAATTAAAAATTTTGCATTTTTCTAACTTTGAAGCTCTCTGCTTGTAAGGAAAATGGATATTCCAAATAATTTTTGGGGGGGATTCACATATACAATATGTCTACTTTATGATTGCATTATAAAATTGATGAGTTTTTACTTTTGGAAGACACCAGAGGGCTTCAAAGTTCAGCAGCAATTTTCCAATTTTTCACAAAATTTTCAAACTCGCAATTTTTCAGGGACCAGTTCAGGTTTGAAGTGGATTTGAAGGGTCTTCATATTAGAAATACCCCATAAATGACCCCATTATAAAACTGCACCCCCCAAAGTATTCAAAATGACATTCAGTAAATGTTTTAACCCTTTAGGTGTTTCACAGGAAAAGCAGCAAAGTGAAGGAGAAAATTCAAAATCTTCATTTTTTACACTCGCATGTTCTTGTAGACCCAATTTTTGAATTTTTACAAGGGGTAAAGGGATAAAATGTATACTTATATTTGTAGCCCAATTTCTCTCGAGTAAGCACACACCTCATATGTCTATGTAAAGTGTTCGGCGGGCGCAGTAGAGGGCTCAGAAGCGAAGGAGCGACAAGGGGATTTTAGAGGGTACGTTTTTCTGAAATGGTTTTTGGGGGGCATGTCGCATTTAGGATTAATAGCAGAAAAGACCCCCCAAAATTTGTAACCCCATCTCTTCTGAGTATGGAGGTACCCCATAAGTGGACCTGAAGTGCACTGCGGGCGAACTACAATGCTCAGAAGAGAAGGAGTCATATTTGGCTTTTTGAGAGCAAATTTTGCTCGGGGGGCATGTTGCATTTAGGAAGCCCCTATGGTGCCAGAACAGCAAAAAAAAACACATGGCATACCATTTTGGAAACTAGACCTCTTGAGGAACGTAACAATGGATAAAGTGAGCCTTAATACCCCACAGGTGTTTCACGACTTTTGCATATGTAAAAAAAAAATTTCACTAAAATGTGGGTTTCCCCCCAAATTTGACATTTTTGCAAGGGTTAATAGCAGAAAAGACCCCCCAAAATGTTTAACCCCATCTCTTCTGAGTATGGAGGTACCCCATAAGTGGACCTGAAGTGCACTGCGGGCGAACTACAATGCTCAGAAGAGAAGGCGTCATATTTGGCTTTTTGAGAGCAAATTTTGCTCGGGGGCATGTCGCATTTAGGAAGCCCCTATGGTTCCAGAACAGCAAAATAACCCCCACATGGCATACCATTTTGGAAACTAGACCCCTCACGGAATGTAATAAGGGGTGCAGTGAGCATTTACCCCCCACTGGTGTCTGACAGATCTTTGGAACAGTGGGCTGTGCAAAATTTTTCATTTTCACAGACCACTGTTCCAAAGATCTGTCAGACACCTGTGGGGTGTAAATTCCAAAATGGGGTCACATGTGGGTGTGTTTTTTTTTTCCATTTGTCGGAACCGCTGTAACAATCAGCCACCCCTGTGCAAATCACCACAAATGTACATGGTGCACTCTCCCTTCTGGGCCTTGTTGTGCGCCCCCAGAGCACTTTGCGCTCACATATGGGGTATCTCCGTACTCGGGAGAAATTGCGTTACAAATTTTAGGGGGCGTTTTCCCCTTTTACCTCTTGTGAAAATGAAAAGTATAGGGCAACACCAGCATGTTAGTGTAAAAATTATTTTTTTACACTAACATGCTGGTATAGACCCCAACTGTTCCTTTTCATAAGGGGTAAAAGGAGAAAAAGCCCCCCAAAATTTGTTAGGCAATTTCTCCCGAGTACGGCGATACCCCATATGTGACCCTATACTGTTGCCTTGAAATACGACAGTGCTCCAAAGTGAGAGCGCCATGCGCATTTGAGGCCTGAATTAGGGACTTGCATAGGGGTGGACATAGGGGTATTCTATGCCAGTGATTCCCAAACAGGGTGCCTCCAGCTGTTGCTAAACTCCCAGCATGCTTGGACAGTCAATTGCTGTCCAGAAATGCTGGGAGTTTTTGCTTTGCAACAGCTGGAGGCTCCATCTTAGAAACACTGCCATACAATACGTTTTTCATTTTTATTGGGGAAGGGGGGGTGGGGGGGGCAGTGTACGTGTGTATATGTAGTGTTTTACTCTTTATTTTATGTTAGTGTAGTGTAGTGTTTTTAGGTTACATTCACACTGGCGGCGGATTACACTGAGTCTCCCGCTAGGAGTTTGAGCTGCGGCGAAAAATTTCCCGCAGCTCAAATTTGTAACGGGGAACTCACTGTAATCTGCCGCCAGTGTGAATGTAGCCTGTACATTCACACGGGAGGGGGGTCAAAACTACAACTCCCAGCATGCACTGACAGACCATGCATGCTGGGAGTTGTAGTTTTGCAACAGCTGGAGGCACACTGGCTGGAAAACCTTGAGTTAGGTTCTATGACCTAAGTCAGTATTTTCCAACCAGTGTGCCTCCAGCTGTTGCAAAACTACAACTCCCAGCATGTACTGATTGCGGAAGGGCATGCTGGGAGATGTAGTTATGCAATGGCTGGAGGCACGCAAGTACAACTCCCAGCATGCCAAGACAGCCTTATGCTGTTCCTGAATTCTGGGAGTTGTAGTTTTGCAAGATTTAGAGGGGTTCAAGTTGTAAATCACTGTCCAGTGGTCTCAAAACTGTGGCCCTCCAGATGTTGCAAAACTACAACTCACAGCATGCCAAACTACTGTCTGGGCATGCTGAGAGTTGTAGTTTTGCAACGTCTGGAGGGCTACAGTTTGAGACCACTTAGTGATCTACAACCTGAACCCCTCTAAATATTGCAAAACTACAAGTCCCAGCATGCCCACAAAGCAAACAGCTGTCTGGGCATGCTGGGAGTTGTAGTTTTGCAACATCTGGAGGGTCACGGTTTAGAGACCACTGTAAACTGTGGCCCTCCAGATATTGCTAGGCAACAACTCACCTAGCAGGGCCCGGAAGTATTGCTGCCGCAGCCGCACGTGGTGGAGGATCGCGAACGGGGATCCGGGATCCAGGTAGGGACCTTCAGCGCCGACCTTCCCTGGACGGTTCCCCCGTTTTGCTCGGACACCGATAGGTGGGCAAAGCGGGGGAACCAAATTTTAACCCCCCCTCCCCCGGTCTGCTATCGGTCGGTCGCTCGGCCGACCAATAGCAGGGATAGGAGGGGTGGCACCCCTGCCACCAAACTCCTATCCCTTTAGGGGGATCGAGGGTGTCTCGGACACCCCCGATCTCTCTTATTTTCCGGGTCACCGGGTCACCAGTGACCCGTATGACCCGGAATCGCGCAGATCGCAGGTCTGAATTGACCTGCGATTTGCGCGCATCGCGGTCATGGGGGGGTCTCAGGAGCCCCTTCGGCGATGTGCCGGGATGCCTACTGTTAGATAACAGCAGTCATCCCGGCTCCCGGAACCCCGCGACGTACTTGTACGTCGCCGCGCGCCAAGTGACACTTCGCGGCGCCGTACATGTACGTCGCTCGTTGTGAAGGGGTTAAGAAGCACTGCTCTAGACCTCTTCACTGTAGGTGGTCATACCCCTAAAGCTGCCTCGGCGCACCAGGACGTGCATGTACATCCTGAGTATCTATGCTGCGCTCCCTTCATAGACACTTCATAGACCCGTCGCTAATAGCGGTCATCAATGATCATGTTGATGCCTGCCATTAACCCTTCAAATGCCATGATCAGTTCTGATAACGGCATTCCAAAGTATTACAGGGGCTTTGAGAGACTCATCGGATCACCCGTGAAGAAGTCAAGTTGGTGGCCGGAGCTCCGATCACTTGATCAGTGCTATGCCTATGCATTTCAATAAACAGTACTCTATGTGGACATAAAAAAGTAAATAAAAATAAAAAGCAACAAGAAGATTTTAAAGAAGTGACTAGGCCCCTCCCTCAATGAAAATTTAATCACCCACTTTTCCTATTTTGCAAATAAAAAAATTAAAATAAATATGCACATTTGGTATCGCCGCATGCAAAAACGTTTGAACTATCAAAATATAATGTTAATCATCATTTACAGTGAACGGCGTAAATGGAAGAAAAAATACCAAAGGCCAATATTGCTGATTTTTGGTCACATCACATTCTAGAACAAAAAGGAATAAAAAGTGATGAAAAGTCACATATACGCAAAAGTGGTACTGATAAAGACCGATCACGACATGGCCAGAACAGAGCAATTGTAAACCTACTAGTTAAAAAAGTTTGCCTTATTTCAAAACTAGTCCAATTATAGAAAAGCGTGTAACTATGGTTATCATTTTAATCTTATTGACAGAATAAGGAGAACATGTCAATTTACCATAATGTGATCTGCGTTAAAAAAAAACACTCTAAAAGTCGCAGAATTGCGATTTCTTTTTAATTTGCCACCACAAATAATAACTTTTGATTGCACTATACATTTTATGGTTAAATGAAAGGTGTCACTGCAAAGTACAATTGGTTGTACAAAAAACAAGCCCTTTTATGGGTCTGTAGATGGGAAAAATAAGAGAATTATGCGCGTTTAAACAAAAACGCAAAAGTGAAAATGGGCTGTGTCCTTAAAGGTTGAATGGCTACCTTTGCTGTATCTGTAATCCTCGCTTCATGTCCTGACAACCCTGACAGACTTAAGGAGACAGAGATAAGGTAGGAGGTAAGTCTTAGACTACCTTAGGCTCATTTTAAGCGCTGTAACTAGTGCTAGAGGTGTTAACATTTTGAAATATTAAGGCTCCTTTCACACTATATGTTGCTCCATTTTAAAGACACCCGTTATAACCTGTTATGAATAACGGACGTTATTTGTGACTGGAGAAAAATCGTTACATGCACAAATTTTTCTCCAGTCACAAATAACGTCCGTTATTCATAACGGGCTATAACGGATAACCAAAAAATCCCATAGACTTGAATGGGATTTTTTAACGGACGTTTTTAAGGGTTTCCTTAAAGTGGTTGTGCGCTGCCCTGCAGTTCGGAGCTCCGCTCACTGCATCCGGAAGTTCATTACTCCGAACGTTGTGTGCGGGCGCCCATGTTCGCGGCCCCTGGGCGTGACGTCACGCCCGGCCCCTCGCGACGTCTCGCCCGCCCCCTCAACGAAAGTCTATGGGAAGGAGGCGCGACTGCTGTCATGCCCCCTTCCCATAGACTTTGTCACGCCCCCTTCCCATAGGGTTGTCAGTTGCTTTAACTCTTAATGCACTAAAAATTCATCCTGAAGGATATATGAGTAAGTGATATACATCTAGATTTATGGGCTTTCATCCAGTTCTTCCACTATAACATTGCACAGAATGTTTGACACTATATTCTACGCATTTTACCCCACACCCCACACAGTAAATGAATAAAGGGGCGTCATAGAGCCACAGATATGTGTGACCCCAAGATTCACTCCAGTGATGAAGGAGCACAGCTGTACACTCATATATATCATCACTAATCATTATCATTCATATGTAGTGACTGCTTGTTACAAAGGAACTTAAACCATGCAGTACCCAAAAGATCAGCTGTGTATGAACGCTGTCCATAATGAGGCGCTGGGATTACAGTGACCCCCCGACCTACGATGGCCCCGACATACGATCATTTCAGCATACGATCACTCTCAGAGGCCATCGCATGGTGAAGCACTCAGACGGATCCGTCCAAGGAACAGCCCAGGATAAAGGCAGCGCACAAGACTTCAAAGGTAAAAATGGTTTATTTACCTGGCATGCAACGCGTTTCGCTGGATGACCAGCTTCATCAGGCAACAAGGAGCGCTCTCCTTGTTTGTATTTATCGCATGTTGAAGGTGGCAACAACATACGATGCTTTTGTATGTCGGGGCCATCACATAAAGGGCTATCCGGCAGCGCAGACTGCTTCAGCTGCCACCTGATTTACGGTGCCTCGTGAGCTCCGGTGATGGTCACTTACCTGTCCTCGGGGCTCCGGCGTGTCCTCTTCGGGATCCCCTGCATCGTCGGCGCTCTCCATCGTCGTCATCACGTTGCTGCGCACACCGTCCTGTCATCCAATAGGAGCGGCATGCATAACGACGTGATGGCGGCGACGGAGAGCGAAGATGCCGGGGAAGCAGAGGCCTTGCCGGAGCGTCGGGGACACCTCGGGGACGCGGCGACAGCGATGGAAGGCGACATCCAGGGCAGCGGTGACGATCGGTGACGGTCTGGAGCGGCGGGGACAGGTGAGTACAACTTTCTCTAACAGTGGTCTACAACCTGCGGACCTCCAGATGTTGCAAAACTACAACACCCAGCATGCCCGGACAGCCAACGGCTGTCCGGGCATGCTGGGTGTTGTAGTTTTGCAACATCTGGAGGTCCGCAGGTTGTAGACCACTGTCCTATACTTTACATTGCACGGATCCCTCAACATACGATGGCAAGCAAAAAAAAAACTACTGTATATGCCTTATGTGTAAACCAGTGTTTCCCAACCAGGGTGCCTCCAGCTGTTGCAAAACAACTCCCAGCAAGCTCGGACGGCAAATATCCTGGACTTGCGCTTTAAGTGATGTCACCAAAGGGTACAAGTACTTAGGACACCTTATAGCCTTTGTTTGTACCTCAGGCAGATTGTAATTCCTCTTTTAGTATGATACTGTAATAACCAGCACATTTATTCACACTTCTAGCACTTATTGTTTTGACACCAGTTCCTCTTCCACTTCTGCTCAAAACTGAAATGATCGTTTTCGTTTTCAACCTAAAAATATTTCCAATGCCAAAAGCCACTAAAAAACATTACTATGTGGTCCTGCATTTTACTTATACAGGGACATTATACTTGAATGCCTTGATTTCAATGTTTTTTTTTTTCTGCTATGTCCCCATCTCCTCTAGATGGCTGATGTGGCTTTGGCTGATCGGGCATGCTGGGAGTTGTAGTTTTGCAGCAGCTGAAGGCACTCTGGTTGAAAAAATACTGAAATACAGAGATTTTACCATTTGGTTGACTATCTGGTTGCTTTTTGAAACCCTGTACATACATTTATATATTTGACTACATGTTAAAGGGGTATTCCAGGCAAAAACTTTTTTATATATATCAATTGGCTCCGGAAAGTTAAGCAGATTTGTAAATTACTTCTATTAAAAAAATCTTGATCCTTTCAGTACTTATGAGCTTCTGAAGTTAAGGTTGTTCTTTTCTGTCAAAGTGCTCTCTGATGACACGTGTCTCGGGAAACGCCCAGTTTAGAAGAGGTTTGCTATGGGGATTTGCTTCTAAACTGGGCGTTTCCCTGAGACAGGTGTCATCAGAGAGGACTTAGATAGAAACGAACAACCTTAACTTCAGAAGCTCATACGTACTGAAAGAATTAAGATTTTTTAATAGAAGTAATTTACAAATCTGTTTAACTTTCTGGAGCCAGTTGATTTATATATATAAATTTTTTTTTGCCTGGAATACCCCTTTAAGTGAATAGGGAAAATCCAGCACACATACGTTTATGTTGGCATCCCATTTTGACAGGATGGTGATGGCTATATCTATGTGGTGAGCTTGTGGGGATGTAGGGTAGGTAGGGTGTAGCTGTGCAGGGATGAAAGGGTGTTGGATTAACCCTTAACTGTCATGACGCCAGGGTGAGGGTTCTTCTTCTATATATTTATACGACCGCCACCCGTCCCAGGAACAATAGGGAGGAATAAAGGATTGTCCACAACCGGAGGTTTAGTAAACTGGAAATAACTTTACTGCAATGTCTATGCAGGTTAAACGTAGTAACAGTCTATACAGAGGACCAGACTTTAGGCTCCTCACAGTTGGTTGGGACCTTGTAGGGAATAAGCTCTGAGGCTTTACGCTGTTCCACTGGATTTAGGGTTTGGTTTTAGGTTCAGCAGTCACGTAGATTTAGGAGTTTAGTTGAACTCACGGTTTGGTATTCGGTGAAGTTAGCAGGCTTCAGGCCTAGATTTGTCTTGCAGGTATACACCGAACTCCTCTCTCTCTGCTAGTCCAGAACCCAAGAGAGTGATGATTGGGTAACTGCGCCCTTATATGGCAAGGGGGCAGGCTCAAAGCATATTGGTTCCCACCAACTGTCAGTCCTTTCACAAAGCATTGTGGTACATCATGTGACCCACTCACGTGACCTGAAAGGTCCTTAAGCTTAACCTAACAGTAGGCTTAGTAGTCATGTGACCTAAGGTCCTGGAAATACTATACATATATATATATATATAAATTATATACAAATTATATACACCAAACACATAAAATTAAAGAAGGAAGAGGCGACTAGGGGTTATCCCACTAGGAGGATCCTACCAGTACGCAGGAACTCTGATTTTGGGGACTTACCACACAAGGTACAGTACAACGTACGGTACCAGGACACCACATATACGTATAGCGCAAGTGCAAATCATGATGCGAATACAGCCTCACAGTAAACAATTAATTGGACCATAAGCTACCTATACCTATAGGCTACATATAAGCGTAGCGCAACCACAGCATATTTTATGTTGTGGATGCACCGATGGCAGTCACAAGAGCGAGCTATCTGCTTTCCTCCGGTAGCTTAGTGTCTCCGTTCGTTTACCACTTCACATCTGCTACAAGCAAGCTGTTACGCCGAGCGCTCCGGGTCCCCGTTCCTCCCCGGAGCGCTCGCCTCATCTTCGTTGTTGCAGCGCCCCGGTCAGATCCACTGACCGGGTGCGCTGCGGTCCCGCCTTCAGCCGGGATGCGATTCGCGATGCGGATAGCGCCCGCTCGCGATGCGCACCCCGTCCCCCGTACCTGACTCGCTCTCCCTCGGTCCTGTCCCGGCGCGCGCGGCCCCGCTCCCTAGGGCGCGCGCGCGCCGGGTCTCTGCGATTTAAAGGGCCAGTGCACCAATGATGGTGCCTGGCCCAATCTTCCCAATTAGCTTAATTGGCTCCCACCTGTGCACTTCCCTATATCACCTCACTTCCCCTGCACTCCCTTGCCGGATCTTGTTGCACTTGTGCCTAGTGAAAGCGTTCCCTTGTCTGTTCCTAGTCCGTGTTCCTGACCTCCTGCCGTTGCCCCTGACTACGAATCTTGCCGCCTGCCCCCGACCTTCTGCTACGTCCGACCTTGCTTCTGCCTACTCCCTTGTACCTCGCCTATCTTCAGCAGCCAGAGAGGTGAACCGTTGCTAGTGGATACGACCTGGTCACTACCGCCGCAGCAAGACCATCCCGCTTTGCGGCGGGCTCTGGTGAAAACCTGTAGTGGCTTAGAACCGGTCCACTAGCGCGGTCCTCCCGCTTTGCGGCGGGCTCTGGTGAAAACCTGTAGTGGCTTAGAACCGGTCCACTAGCGCGGTCCTCGCCATCCCTCTCTGGCACAGAGGATCCACTACCTGCCAGCCGGCATCGTGACAGTAGATCCGGCCATGGATCCCGCTGAAGTTCCTCTGCCAGTTGTCGCTGACCTCACCACGGTGGCCGTCCAGCAAGCCCGACAGATCGCCCTTCTAACCCGTCAGCTGTCGGAAATGTCCACCATTTCGCACCAACTTCAGTCGCAACTTCTCCAGCAATCTTCTCCTCCGCCAGCTCCTGCACCTCCTCCGCAGCGAGTGGCCACTCCTAGCCTCCGCCTGTCCTTGCCGGACAAATTTAATGGGGACTCTAAGTATTGCCGTGGCTTTCTTTCGCAATGTTCCCAGCACTTGGAGATGATGTCGGACCAGTTTCCTACTGAAAGGTCTAAGGTGGCTTTCGTGTTCTGCCTTCTGTCTGGAAAAGCCCTGTCATGGGCCGCACCGCTCTGGGACCGCAATGACCCCGTCACTGCCTCTGTACACTCCTTCTTCTCGGAAATTCGAAGTGTCTTTGAGGAACCTGCCCGAGCTTCTTCAGCCGAGATTGCCCTGCTGAACCTGGCCCAGGGTGTTTCTTCCGTTGGCGAGTACGCCATTCAGTTCCGTGCTCTTGCTTACGAGTTGTCCTGGAATAGTGAGGTTCTCTGCGCGACCTTTAAAAAAGGCCTATCCAGCAACATTAAAGATGTTCTGGCCGCACGAGAGACTCCTGCTGACCTACATGAACTCATTCATCTAGCCACTCGCATTGACATGCGTTCTTCCGGATGGCGTCTGGAGCTCCGCCTGGATATGGACTTTGTTCGCACGAAGCGTTTTTTCTCTCCGGCTCCTCTCTCCTCTGGTCCTCTGCAATCTGTTCCTGTGCTTCCCGCCGCGGAGGCTATGCAAGTTGACCGGTCTTGCTTGACACCTCAAGAGAGGACACGATGCCGCATGGAGAATCTTTGCCTGTACTATGCCGGTACCGAACACTTCCTGAAGGATTGTCCTATCCGTCCTCCCCGCCTGGAAAGACGTACGCTGACTCCGCACAAAGGTGACACAGTTCTTGATGTCAACTCTGCTTCTCCACGCCTTACTGTGCCTGTGCGGATATCTGCCTCTACCTTCTCCTTCTCTACTATGCTCTTCTTGGATTCCGGATCTGCAGGAAAATTTTTTTTGGCCTCTCTCATCAACAGGTTCTACGTTCCTGTGACCAGTCTCGCCAGACCCCGCTACATCTATTGTTTTTACAATAAAAGATTGGACTGTCTCGTACGTTTCCACACAGAACCCCTCCTAATTTGCATCGGACCTCATCACGGAAAAATTGAGTTTTTTTTCCTCAGGTTCTTTGGCCCCAAGAAGAGGGGGAGACCCAAGGGGGGGGGTACTGTTACGCCGAGCGCTCCGGGTCCCCGTTCCTCCCCGGAGCGCTCGCCTCATCTTCGTTGTTGCAGCGCCCCGGTCAGATCCACTGACCGGGTGCGCTGCGGTCCCGCCTTCAGCCGGGATGCGATTCGCGATGCGGACCCCGTCCCCCGTACCTGACTCGCTCTCCCTCGGTCCTGTCCCGGCGCGCGCGGCCCCGCTCCCTAGGGCGCGCGCGCGCCGGGTCTCTGCGATTTAAAGGGCCAGTGCACCAATGATGGTGCCTGGCCCAATCTTCCCAATTAGCTTAATTGGCTCCCACCTGTGCACTTCCCTATATCACCTCACTTCCCCTGTACTCCCTTGCCGGATCTTGTTGCACTTGTGCCTAGTGAAAGCGTTCCCTTGTCTGTTCCTAGTCCGTGTTCCTGACCTCCTGCCGTTGCCCCTGACTACGAATCTTGCCGCCTGCCCCCGACCTTCTGCTACGTCCGACCTTGCTTCTGCCTACTCCCTTGTACCTCGCCTATCTTCAGCAGCCAGAGAGGTGAACCGTTGCTAGTGGATACGACCTGGTCACTACCGCCGCAGCAAGACCATCCCGCTTTGCGGCGGGCTCTGGTGAAAACCTGTAGTGGCTTAGAACCGGTCCACTAGCGCGGTCCTCCCGCTTTGCGGCGGGCTCTGGTGAAAACCTGTAGTGGCTTAGAACCGGTCCACTAGCGCGGTCCTCGCCATCCCTCTCTGGCACAGAGGATCCACTACCTGCCAGCCGGCATCGTGACACAAGCACTATGTCTATAACGGGATATCCTCCGTTACGAGCAGACACACAGAGCTACCTGGCCGCAGTAGGGAGATTGCTCTTGTGACTGCCATCTGTGCATCTCTATGACCCCTGCGCTCACTGTGACCCTACACTTAAAGGTCATTATCATCCAATTGTTGCATGGAAATTTTAAAAGGTCAAAGAGTTAGCAGCTACTGTTCCACCCAAACGTTTTGGTTTTGGGCAAAACTCAAGAGCATTGATATGGTCAACACTCAAGGGCATTGATATGGGCATTTTCACACGTCTGGAAATTCTGTGCAGAATCACGCACTGGGATTCCACAGCAGCAGAGTCCCATTGTATTCAATGGGATTCTGCTGCACTGTGCACATGGTGGAATTTCCAAGCCAGAAATACCGATTTCCATGTCTGCAGAAAGAATGAACCTGTCCATTCTTTCTGCGGAATCCGCACAGAATGCATTGCCATCTATGAGGCGGCACATTACCATGTGGTCCTAATGCCTGCAGTCTGCAAAATGTCTGCACAGAGATTTTCCATGCGGACAATCTGGATGTGTGAACATGGCTCCTTTGAGGAACTTGTATTTGCTGCATGGGACACCAGATCACTACCTCTCAGTATGGGTGACAACTGGCTTAGTGGACCAAGAAACAGTGGGGCCCATCTGCCCCGCTGTGAACAGTCATTCACCTTGACCACCACCCAGAAAATGCTTGTTGAAAAGGCGATCGACATTCAGAATTTTTTTTGCATATTTATCTTCAAAAATAGTACGTATTTGTGAATCCATATTTTTCTTTTCTACAATTCAATATGGCAAAAACTTTGGGGGGTGATCATCATATGAAAGTTTCAAGGCCAAAATACATCCAAAAGTAGAGTACGTGGCTTTTTCCAAACATCTTAAGGGAGATTTATCAAAACCTGTGTAGAGGAAGAGAGGTGCAGTTACCCATAGCAACCAGATTACTTCTTAAATTTTTTTTAAAAGGTCTCTGAAAGATGAAAGAATCGCTATTATTGGTTGCTATGGGCAACTGCACCACTCTTCTTGTACACAGGTTTTGATAAATCTCCCCCTTTGTTTTTACATTTTTTACACTTATTTTGAAAGTGCTGATAGAGAACGGTTAAGAGAAGCCCGAAGAAATGGCATGTTTATTAAAGATGGATGCCATTTTTGTTGTAAATTATTGGCGTCCATGTAAGCTAACCATAAGGTGATTTAAGGAAGAGAATCGTGTTTGACATTTTCTCATGCACCTAAATGAAACTTAAAACATTTCATTGCTTGGGACAACGGGATGGAATTCTATTCTGGTGAAGTGATGGATATAGCGGTGTTACGATACAGTTATCTGTCATGTGATGCTGGACAATATGTTAACAGAGAAATGGGGGTAAATAATAAAGATTTCTATTGAACAACAGCAAGCAGAGATCTTGAAAACCATGAGGAATTCATAACATTTCATTTTACAGTGAAACAACTTCATTTGTAGAAACGTCCCTTTAAAGGAGATATGTCATGTAAAGGAGCCCGGCCAGAGCTCTTATACATGACAGTTCTCTCAGCCTATCACTGGCCGATCATCGGCGGGACATCGCTTGTGGCTGGCGACACGCTGGCAGCTCTGTGACGTTTCAAGCCCATAGACCTGCAGCACCAGAGGAACGGGACCCGATACCGGAGCAACGGGGGGAACACAGGAAGGAGAGTTAAAGTTTGTTTTATTTGTTATTGCAGCCCGGGCACAGGAGACAGAAAAATTTTAATGCTGCAGCATATCTCCTTTAAGGGTTTATTCACAAGTACAGTATCCTGCGCATATTTGATGCACACATATTTATGCTGCAGAGCTTAAGGTAAACTAAATGACTGAACACAGCATAAAATCTGCAGCTTTAACCCCTTAAGGTCATTGGACGTAAACGTATGTCCTGATGCGCTGGGACTTAGTGCACCAGGAGGTACATTTACATCCTTTACATGAAGCGAGCACCGGAGCGGTGCTCACATCATGCACAGCCGGTCCAGGCTACGATCAGCAACCAGAGAACTGCCGGAAATGGCAGACATCAGCGATCTCACTGATATCCTTCAATAATAACCCCTCAGATGCTGTGATCAATACAGATCACGGCATCTGTGGCAATACAGCCTTTATATGGCTGATCAGATCACCAGCGGCATGACTGCGGGGATTAGATCAGTTGAGATAGCGGATGGAGGTCCCATCACCTGCCTCTGCTGCTCTCCTGGGGTCTTCTTCTATGGTCTGACATTGAGCAGACCAGAGTAGTAGATTGCTGATAATACTGATCAGTGCTATGCCTATGCATAGCCCTGAACAGTATTAGCAATCTGATGATTGCTATGAATAGTCCCCTATGGGGACATAAAAAATGTAAAATGGTTGTGAAAAAAAAAAAAGTAAAAAATGAAAATTTGAAAAAGCCCCTCCCCCAATAAAATTTGAAATTGCCCCTTTTCCCCATTTTAATCATAAAATCATTAAAAAATATTAAAAATATCACCACGTGGGAAAATTATCTTATACCCATGTGGTGGTCACATCACATTCCATTTAAAAAAATAAAAAATGACAGATCATGGCACAAAAAATGAGCCCTCATACAGCCCCGTATACGGTAAAATTAGAAAGTTATAGGTGGTCAAAATAGGGTAATTTTAAACATACTTATTTGGGGATGGGTGTCATTTTAATCGTATTGACACACAGAATAAAGAAAACATGTAATTTTTACCGTTAAGTGTACAGCTTGAAAACGAAACCCTCCAAAATGTGTGAAAATTCAGTTTGCTTTTCAGTTTCCTTACACAAATAATAATTTTCAGGGTTTGTTATACATTTTATGGTAAAGCTAAACAGATATGTAAATTACTTCTATTAAAAAATCTTAATCCTTCCAGTACTTATCAGCTGCTGTTTGCTCCACAGGAAGTTTTAGGGTTCTTTTCTGTCTGACCACTGTGCTCTCTGCTGACACCTCTGTCCATGTCAGGAACTGTCCAGAGCAGGAGAGGTTTGCTATGGGGATTTGCTCCTACTCCTACACAGAGAGCACTGTGGTCATAAAGAAAAGAACAACTCAACTTCCTGTGGAGCATACAGCAGCTGATAAGTACTGGAAGGATTAAAAGAACACTGTCACTAAACTCCCCCTGCACTAACCAGAGGTACTGGCTGGTAGTGCAGGTGAAGCTGATCAATATGCTGCCTACCATGCCAGGATCCGTCCCGCCGTTCCCCCGTTATCTTCACCATTCTTGATATGCAAATGATCTTCTAACTGGAACGAGCGGGGTTACATGGCTCCATCTGGCACTGTGACGTCAGAGCCGCTTGTCCACAGCACCGCCCTCGGCTTATGAATATTCATGCCCTCCCTCCGGCGCTCCCTCTCCTCCCCACTCTGTACAGGACTCCACTCCGCTAAGGCCGCTTCCAGGTGTACACGGCACACCTCCTCTTCTTCAAGTCTCTAAAGTGATGTCAGTGCAGCCAAACGTCACGGATTACGGAGGGATACTAGGCACCCGTGCCCCGGATGTCACTCACACATAAGAATGCCACAGTAGGCCTGATTAGAGGGCAAAGAGGCGTGCATGACCAGTTCCAAACGCAACCCGTCCCCTTGGACTAGTTGTTGCTGATTTACAAATAGTTATGGAGATCTATTAGAAATATGTAGATAGAAAAAGGGGGTGGGGGGGGGGCACAATGCCGGCGCACCCGGTGCACAATTATCCGGTGGTGTGTAGAAGGTGCAATAGATGAAAATGTGATCACCTTTAGGTGTTGTGCTCCGGGCACAACACTGTAGTTTGCCTTGTATGAAGGGTATGCTGAAGATCCCAGCCGCAGCCTGTGTCGATCCGTCCCCAGAGCCCTAGGGCGGTGCGAGGCAATTGCTGACTCTCACGCGGTCCGTGCGAGATTGAAAAAAGGAGACACTCAGCTGGCGCTTTCTGGAGGAGAACGGTGATTAATTGACAACTGGACTTAAAATAATAAAGAATAAAGGCTTGATTTGACCAAATAGGAACAACGCATTCCGAGGGGACCTGCTCCCCTCTTCCTCAGGTCCGTGCCCGTGGAGATCTATAACACTCAACTCTGCCAGTATTGAGCCAGGACATGAAGACATGGTAGGAAACATCATCTTGGGCTGGAAAATGCGTTGCAGGTGGTTACAGGGGGTAAAAAAATTCTGACAGGTTCCCTTTAAGACACTACGAAATACTGAGCCCCAGGGGGGATAAATTGGGGATCTAAAATGGCACAGGGGAATGGGGGGGGGGGGAATGTTAGTAGGAACGGGCAACATTGGACATGTAGGCGGGAGCGGGGGGTGTGGAACAAACACCTTGCGAGGGCTGACGGTAATGGTCAGAAGTCCAGCGGGAACCAGAATTTAAAAAGAATTTCCGGCACAGGGCTCTAGAGCAAAGCATAAATACGTATAAAGAAAAGACTAATACTTCTTCTCTTCTCAAGTACATTCCTGGCTTTGTATTCAATATTTGCAATTAAAAACATGTGAACATAGCCTTAATCTTCACTTGGCTTGTTATGGATTCCAGAAGATTAGAATAGCTGGCCTATTGGAAACAGAAATGAAATTATACAGTGGGACTGCATTCATATCAAAAAGAGGAAATACTACATGCAAAGGAAGATTAGATCCAAAAGATGATTATAGGACCATACATTATAACCTACTGATTAAGCTTGTTACAAAGCTAAGTAGTGTATTCTATTCTAATTACTGTGTGGGGCACTATTAGGGGGTGACTACTGTATGTGGCCACGTTTGGGGGCAAACTACTGTGTGGGGCATTATTAGGCGAGTAATAACTGTGTAGGGGCACACTATGTAAGACGCACTATTATTCTTTGGGGCACAAAAGGGGGCATTGATACTGTATGCACTATGGACAGAACGTTTGTATAAAGCTGTAGGATGAAGGAAAAGTGTGGAGCCTAAAATGTTTGTCTTGCAGATTCTTTAGTAAAAAAAGTCGCAGCTGACAGAAAAGGAAAGTAAACAATTCCAATCAAAGAACACAAAGTAATGTTTGTCTGTATATAGTGTTTTGTATACAGTAACAGTATGGCAGCATTATTTAGTCATTAAAGGGTGGTAACATGTAATCATGGTGTAACCAGTTATTTGTCCCCTTGGTACTGGGTTTGATTCACTATCGGTATATGGTGCTGTTAGTCGGTCACTGTGTAGTGGTACTGTATGATAATAAAGTGGCGTTATTATTTGTCCTTTGTGTAGTAGTATTATTGATAATGTTGGTATTAGTATACTGGGTTTTGTTTGGTATCATGTGGGTTTGGGGGGAGTCCATGTTTTGCGAACAGCCCCATCAATAGTAGTTAATCTGCCACTGCATGTATATAATCCATCTTTAAATGTAAATGTGCATATATATATATATATATATATATATATATATATATATATATATGGTGTCGGACCTGGAAATGTGTAATTAACCTTATTGTGACGCCAGGGTCTGGTTGATCTATACACCACTCGAGGTAGGCCAGCTTCACCTGTGCCAGGCATGGGGTAAATAATCACTCCGAAGCAAGGTTATGGTTAACTGGCTTGCTTTACTGAGGTTGGAAAGATTGCTGGACTAGGCCTCAGGCCTCCTTTCAGATCCACCTCACAGACAGACTTCACTCCTCACCATACTGTACCACAGCAAAGGCTTAATCTGAACCCTGAACTCTAGCTTCAGTATATAAGGGGACAATTTAGAGCCTTCCCATTGGCCGGATAAATCACATGTTCACCTCTGCATACTCCCCTTAACAACAAGGTCCTTAGCAACAAGAGATTTAAGGAAACAAGTACATAGATAATACAATACATTAACCATTATATGACAGTATTTTATATAGTGCATTATAGAGAGTTCTGAGGAGTGGGGATCCATGAGGGACATTGAGCAGCATCTGCCACACAGGATGGGCAGGAGTACAGAACAACATGTGATTCTGTACTGGGTCACCACAAACTCCCCCTCTAGGGGAAAACCATCCTCGGCGTAACGTCCTGGAGGCTTAATGGGTCTTGGTTAGAACAAACAAAATTTGTTCCTGGGGCATTCAGGATTTCTTAGTGAAAAGTTCAGCACTTTGTTCTGGTGTATTAAAATTCACAGCTTTATTGTAGATTCATAGTGCAAGACACCATGGTTGTCAAATATTATACCACAGGATCTGATAGCAATGGTTGGGCTTTTCCCTACTAGTCTATGTTCACACAAAGTAAGCTACTGTAATTTGTTTTACAACAATATCAATTACACTTTTTCTCCCCACATTTTCAAAAGTCACTTGTGCTCCTTGGAAAATATGTGGTGAAAATATGCGAGTTCATTTTCGTGCCACATTTTTTTTTCTGAGCTACTTTTGGGGTTTAGGAACTGCTTACTATAGGAAGTAAGCAGTTGTCCCCTATGGGGAAGGTGTCCGATCTGTGCCACATTCTTTTGTAGTTTCTGTTCCGGCAAGCAGTCTAAATTCTCCTGAAAGGTGGACAAATAATGGTTAAGCTAAACGTGTTTCAGGGTCTACCCCTTTCTTCAGTAGACTTACAGATAGACTTCTATAGGAATCAACACATGTACTTCCTCGAGAGGGGTTAAAGGGGTACTCCTCTGGAAAACATTTTTTTTTTTTTTTTAATCAACTGGTGCCAGAGAGTTAAACAGATTTGTAAATATTACTTCTATTTAAAAATCTTAATCCTTCCAGTACTTTTCTGCTGCTGTATACTACAGTGGAAGTTATTTTCTTTTTGAATTTCCTTTCACAGTGCTCTCTGCTGACACCTTTGTCCATGTCAGGAACTGTCCAGAGCAGGATAGGTTTTCTATGGGAATTTGCTCCTGCTCTGGACAGTTCCTGACACGGACAGAGGTGTCAGCAGAGAGCACTGTGGTCAGACAGAAAAGAAATAAAAATAAAAAAATAACTTCCTGTGGAGCATTTAGCAGCTGATAAGTACTGGAAAGGTTAATATTTTTAAATAGAAGTAATTTACACATCTGTTTAACTTTCTGGCACCAGTTCATTAAAAAAAATAATAATAATAATTTCCCAGTGGAGAACCATTATCTATAAGTAAGAGACACTTTATCCATAGGAACGGCATCGGCACAAAACTGTAATCTAATAGCTGTATTACCATAAGGTGCCAAGCACTGAACTATAGGACATGAGCTATTGCAGTTTTGAATATTGTTTTTATTAATTTGGGAAATTAATGAATGCCTGTCCTCTAGAGGGTAAATCTAAGTGTAGGTGAAGTGACTGTGTAGTCAGGTAGTACGACCTGGCCTCCTGCAATTTTAATTGAAACAACCATCATGAGAGATGGATGTGTTGTTGCAACCCTATGAAGAAAAAAGTAGTCTTAGTTAAAGCTTAAAGGAGTTCTGTGGTGAAACATAACTTATCCCCTATCCAAAGGATAGGGGATAAGTTATAGATTGCGAGGGGTCCGACTTCTGGGACCCCCTGTGATCTCCAGAACGGGGCCTCGGCAGTCTGCTGGAGGGCGTCGTGCGGACCCGCGCACTGAGCGGCGACTGACACGCCCCCTCCATGTATCCCATAGTGATACATGGAGGGGCGTGCCGGCCACACCTTCCTGGGGGGTTTGGAATGGCAGCTTCCGGCAGACTGCCAGGGCCCCATGCAGGAGATTGCAGGGGGTCCCGGCGGTTGGACCCCCCCCCCCCGCGATCTATAACTTATCAGTTATATACACTACTCCTTTAAAATGTATATATTTTTTATTATCCTTTACTAAAATTCTATATTCATATTTCAATAATTGAGTAAATAACGGGCATCATTGGCGCTCCCATAGGAATGAATTGAGCGTGTGCCATCTACAGATAGACGATAGAGAGCAAGGGTCCCGTCCCAGTGATCCCTTCGGTCAGACCCCCCACGATCAGCTACTTATCCTCTATCCTGTGGAAAGGGTAGAAGTTATTTTTTGCCTGAGTACTCCTTTAATAACACCCAAAATTTTTTTTATATATTTTACATATATTCCATTCTAGATAAAAAAAAAATGATTGCACCAATAGCAAATCCATGCGACGTTTCGCCCTGGTGGCCTTTTTCAAGCATGGTAAAAACATACAATGTGCCATTTTAAATACACAGTGACTGGTTGTGATTGGTTACAACACAAGTGCAAAACATCAGTAATTATACAGGTAACTCAATCCACCCTTCATGGAGGGTCAAAGTGCATAGATCATGTGATATGAGCTGTCAAAATACTAAAACAACATACATAAAGGGAAAACTAAAGAACAAGACAGGCATCCTGCACTCACCGCATAGGTACTGGTCACTCGACTCCTATCTCCGGCTGCTCCTCCGGATCGGCTGACGAGGTAGTGTGGAGCGCTCAGAGGTGACTGCCGGCGGTTTCACGCATAAGATTGCGCTGCTTCCGGCCTAGTTAACATCATCGCGCTGTACAATGAAATAGTGCAGCATAGTGATCACGTGATCCCAGATGAGATTGCAACAAAAAAAGAAAAACGTGAAAAAAACTGAGCAAAATGCAACTCCTTATCAGGGAAGTGAAGTATACAGCTATTACTTATAAAGATACAAACATTTAGAATCATAAAAAAGGAGATAGATCTAACCTGTCATTCAAGCCAATCGGGCCCTGCGTGTCCAAGCACAAAATCCAACGGGCCTCGGCTTGCAATAGTAACAGGCTCCGATCTATCCTGCTAGAACCCCTTCTCACTCCTTCAAGACCACCAAATTTCAAAAGGGAACAATCACTGTTATGAACTGTCTGCATATGATTCACAAATCTAGGCGATCCTCCACCTTTTTTCACCGAATATATGCTCCCTAATCCTGATCATGAGTTGTCTCTCCGTCGTTCCGATGTAAAATTTCTTACAATTACAAATCATAAAATACCCCACAAATGTACTTCGGCAGGTAATTAAATCTCTTACGACAAAATTACTACCTCCTAGGGATTCACCAGGAGAATTGGAGTTATAATGGCAATGAGGACAGAATCCACACTTTTTATTTCCTTTAGGGGCCAATGAGGAGAGCCAATTTTTGTCCAAATTGTTGCATTTATGCTCTTTATATTTTTTGATGTAGTCCGAAATAGTAATGTTTTTTCTAAAGGTAATGATGGGTCTATTGTTAGCAGTCTCAGCAATGTCCGGATCTGAGGACAATAGATGCCGATTGCTAGTTATAGCAGCTCTAACAGTGCTGTTTAGATGGCTGTTTCTAAAGGCGAAGGTGAATTTTCTGCTGCTACAATCGTCCCTAGCAACGGGGTTAAGTTCTAAGCAATAAACTCTCTCTGTCCATAGCCTTAGATCTGCAATAGGCTCTTTGCAACACTCTCTCTGGGTATTGACGGTTCTTAAATGTGTTTAATCGCTCCTAAGCTTGCAACAAAAAATCATCTTCATCACTGTTGTTCCTTTTAAGTCTAAGGAGTTGACTATAAGGGATTGAATTTTTCACATGCGCTGGATATGAACTCTTGTAGTGTAATAATGCATTTTTAAACACCACCTTCCGAAATCCTTGCGATTTTAATTGATTGTCCTTAACAACAAGACGTAGGTCTAAAAACTCAAGACTCTTGTCCCCAAATACACTTGTAAATGCCATATTCATTGTATTCACTTTATTGAGATACAACACAAAATTCTCAAAGCTTTCTTGTGAGCCTTCCCAGACAATAAGTATATCGTCCATGTACCTCCAAAATGCACGGATCTGACTAGCGAATGGATTCTATATGCTGAACACAAACTCCTGCTTAAATACGGCCAGATATAAACAAGAGGTGGGACTTCCCATGGCCGTACCTTCGCATTGTCTAAACCATTGTCTAAACCAATGGAAAGTGTTGTTATTAAGGATAGACTGTAGCGCTTCACAGTTGAACTGAATATACATGGAGGATTTTTCGGTTCAAGATAGAGTAGTGCGGATGGCCTGTACAGCTACATCCCCTATGGTACATAGCCTCCACATCAATGGAGGCAAGTGAATACGTTTCCTGCCATTGAAACCCACGGACAAATCTGAGAACATCTCCTGTGTCCTTAAGGTACGTAGGTATTGGCTGTAACAGTGGTCTTAATGTCCAATCTACAAATTTAGATAGATATTCTGTCACCGACCCCACCCCCGCAAAAATAGGTCTTCCGGGGGGAGGGGGGAGACAGGATTTATGGACATTAGGAAGTAAGTACCATTTAGGATCACAAGGAGAAAGCGGTATAAGGCGTTCCGCTTGTTTCTGGTCAAGAACCCCTAATTCCACATACCGTCTCAAAAAGGACCTCAGTTTATCTTTAATCCGTAGGGTAGGGTTCAGCTTCAATTTCTCATAAGTTTTTTCATCTGCCAGCTGTCTCCTCGCCTCCATCTCGTATAGACTGGTGGACCACACCACAATACTCCCTCCTTTATCGGCCTTAGAGACCACCAAATCTTCCCTTCTGGCTATCCACTCAAGATCCTTCCTTTCCTCACTAGATAAATTGCTGGAAGCCTGGGGAAAAATAAGAGCCTTCATATCTTTTTTTAACAGCTTTAATAAACAGATCAATGGGGCTACCTACTAAGAGTGGGGGATTAAATGTAGAAGGGACCCCTCTTGTGAAGCGTTTTGCCCTCGTCTCCACAGTATCACACAGGTGTACTTCACCAGCAGCAAGTTCAGCTAACATTCTGGTGAATGCCATATCCTCGATGCTAAAACCCATCACAGGAATGAAACCCAGAGGACCTATTTTGCAAGGCGTGTCACTTTCTTTCACAGTTGGAAGATTAGTACTATGGCTATGCACGAAAAACTTGGTCAGATTAATTTTTCTAACCACTTTAAATAAATCAATCTCAAAAGAGGTGTAGTCAAAGTTCTCAATCATGCCAAGATTAAGACCCTTAGATAAAGCTTTAACTGTATTTCGGGGGAGAATGATATCAGTCAGATTCTCCACCAATGATTCTTCTGTTACTTCCTTCATGAAACCCCTTTCCGTTTCTGGACCCACTTGCCTTGGAGGATGTCTCTTTCTCCCACCCCTCCTCGTTTTTCTTCTAAAGGGGGTCTCTGGGTATGACTACTGCCCTGTGTGGATTCTTTATTCCCTTCCTCTGATGCACTGGTGTCTGACTCTGTAGTCCAGAAGTCCTGACTCCTCCGCCCCTGGTTGAATTTCCTCCTATTATTTCTGCCACTGTTCCTCTTGGTGTTTTTGTGTGTATTCCAGGAAATTACATTATCTGTATCATAATCCCGCTTATCACACACAAATTTGTCTCTCTTAATTTCCTTAATCTCTATTTGTAATAATGCCATCTTTTCCAAGTTTTTAAAGAACAGAGAGGACTGAGTTTCGGATACCCTTGTACGGAACTCAGTTTTAGACTTACACAAGTCCTCTGTGATTCTGATTTACTCCTTTCTATGCTGGAGTACAATTTCAACTAGGGTAAGTACATGAGTCATGTGTGCTCGTTTCCAAGTGTTCATGAAATCAGTGTTATCTTGGAATTGGGAAGGAACTTTGTAACTCCTTCGGCCTTTAGGTGCTCTTCCTGATTCTAAATATGCCTGTAAGGAATTAACAGACCAAAAGGTTCTAGCTTCCTTATCTGCCAGTGATGTGATTCTGTGCTCCAGTGCTTTAGTGCTAATGGTCTGCAATTCATCTTGAGTATTAGGCTAGGTTTCCACTTGTTTTTTTTTCTGGCAGTTTTTGGAAAACTGCCAATGCAGTTTTTGGAAAACTGCCAATGCAGTTTTTGAGCCAAATTCAGAAGTGGATCCATCAGGGAGGAGAAGTCTAAGTCCTTCCTTTATATGTCCTTTTCCTTTTGAATACACTTCTGGCTTTGGCTCAAAAACTGCAGTGGCAGATTACCAAAAACTGCCAGAAAAAAAACCAAGAGGAAACCTAGCCTTACAAGACAAAAAAAGGCCCCCGAATCTTGTCTACCTGTGTCCGGGATCTGGCTCCCGCTATGTGCCGCAACCTCCATATCCATAATAGTGCTGTTAAGTAACATGCTCAACTTAAACAGGAGAAAAAAAGATACAACCAAAATGCACAAAGAGCAAAATGCAAGTGGCACCGATACCTCACATAGGCAGCTCCCAGAGATGGATCATGGACAGGCACAGCAGGTAACCTAGTAAATCCAAGCGCGGCAGTGCTAGGACAATGTAATAATAGATATCAATAATGAGAAAACTAAACAACAAGACAGGCGTCCTGCACTCACCGCATAGGTACTGGTCACTCGGCTCCCATCTCGGGCTGCTCCTCCAGATCGGCTGACGAGGTAGTGTGGAGCGCTCAGAGGCGACTGCCGGCAGTTTCACGCATAAGATTGCGCTTCATCCGGCCTAGTTAACGTCATCGCGCTGTGCAATGAAATAGTGCAGCATAGTGATCACATGATCCCAGGTGAGATTGCAACGAAAAAAGGAAAAGGTGAAAAAAAAATGAGCAAAATGCAACTCCTTATCAAGGAGGTAATTATAAAGCTATTACTTATAAAGATACAAACAAGAATTCTAAATGTTTGTATCTTTATACCTGCTGTGCTTAGATACATGTTATATCTATGCAATGGCATTATTAACTATATTATCTAGATTACTAAAAAGTGAACTCTCTTTCCTCGTTCCACCACTCGTATATAATGGCAATCCAAATCATATCATGAATAAGGATACACAACCAAGCCTTTATATAGAGGTCATCCTGCCCTTTGAGCTAAAAAAAATGCAATTTTTAGGGTGGGTTCACACCAGGTTTTTCAAGTACGTTTCCCGTATACGTTTTAATTATTGAAAACTTATGGAACCGTATTGAAAACCATATACATAGACAAATAATTGAAAACCGGATGCATCCGGTTCCGTACGGTTTGCTTGCAATACGTTTTTCTCCTGTATTCAAAACCGCAGTTGACCACGGTTTTGTCTCCGGTTTAAAAACCGTAATGCAACCGTATACGTTTTTTTTAACATGGATGTCAATGCGAAACGCACATGTATACGGTTCCATATGGGGCAAAAATGTTTCACTGCGGTCGGCTCATTGAAATGAATTACATACGGGAGCGCATAGAAAGGCATATGGGAGCGCAAGTTTTTAGCTCTCCCCTGCCGTATGCGCTCCTGTATGGGGGGAAACGGAATGGGAACCCAGCCATAGACAAGTTGATGTAAAAAACTAAATAATAATAATAATAATAATAATTAAAAAAAAAGGAATATATATATATATATATATATATATATGACACCCCCCCCCCCTCTATTCTATAACCAGTGAGATAAAAAGGTAGCTGCCTAGTACTACCAGGTTAAGAATGGCCATTTGTCTTTCCTCTTCCCATTCTAGTAATACCAGCCTGCTACCAGTCCAAACCTGGAGAACCATTTTTTTTTTTTATTTGGGCCTATTGGTATTCAGCAATTCCCAGTACCCCTGTGGCGGTGGGTACTGGGTTAATAAAGTGAAGATTAGTGTTATCCATTTAACAGCCGTCCCTCTCTGCTATCGTTACCAGTGCATGTCCTACATAAAGTTTATTTAGAATGTGAAATCAATAATGATATATTAAAGGGGTATTCCAGGAAAACACTTAATTTTTTTTATATCAACTGGCTCCAGAAAGTTAAAACAGATTTACAAATTAAAAAATACAATGTAGCCCGGACCTTCTAGGTGAGTATAAAATGGATATACGTGGATCGTGCTTCAATAATAATTATCATTTATTTATAAAATATAAATAAGATTTCGACACTTCTCACAGGGCCCTTGTGAGAAGAACATACATATTAAAAGGCAACCTAACAATGTATTAGGCAATAGTATTAAAACTATAAACTTGGCATAGAATAATAAAATGAAATAGCAGAGTAAGATCTGTACCATGCAAATATATTAGAGAGTTGCTCTTCTAGATATTTAGGGTAGATATGTCCCTTTTAGATACAGTAGCAAACAGTCTGTGTTATTAGAAATTGTTACCGGTCTGTAAATTGTAACTCAGGCGATGGATATTGCTCCCGCAATGGCTGAGTGTCCGTGGTGTGCACAGTTCACTGTACGGTGCTTCCCATTGTAAGCCTGGTCCAGTAGGATCTGAGCGTGGTGGCAGTCGCTGTCGGCTAAGGCGCTGGCAGGCGCCGAAGATCGTAGTGGTGTCCGGGGACTGCTGGCGCTGGCGTGCGCTGGAGTTGGTATTCCTCACCGCTTTGTTAGTTGGTAGACAGGACCATGTACTGGAGGACTGGAAGTTCACCTCGTGGTGCCGGCGTCTGACGTCAGAGCAGGGATGGCTACACCAGGATAGTTGCACCGGGATGGATCTGAACTGCTGAACCGGGTAGGTAGCAGAGTGAGAGCGCTAATGATGGTACAGTTCATGAAGGGTAACTGGCCATAAAATTTGGGCACAGTTCAAGTACTACTATGCCAGTAGATAACGACTAGACGCGTTTCAGGGTTGTATAATGTAACCCTTTCCTCAGTAGTCATGACTACTGAGGAAAGGGTTACATTATACAACCCTGAAACGCGTCTAGTCGTTATCTACTGGCATAGTAGTACTTGAACTGTGCCCAAATTTTATGGCCAGTTACCCTTCATGAACTGTACCATCATTAGCGCTCTCACTCTGCTACCTACCCGGTTCAGCAGTTCAGATCCATCCCGGTGCAACTATCCTGGTGTAGCCATCCCTGCTCTGACGTCAGACGCCGGCACCACGAGGTGAACTTCCAGTCCTCCAGTACATGGTCCTGTCTACCAACTAACAAAGCGGTGAGGAATACCAACTCCAGCGCACGCCAGCGCCAGCAGTCCCCGGACACCACTACGATCTTCGGCGCCTGCCAGCGCCTTAGCCGACAGCGACTGCCACCACGCTCAGATCCTACTGGACCAGGCTTACAATGGGAAGCACCGTACAGTGAACTGTGCACACCACGGACACTCAGCCATTGCGGGAGCAATTTACAGACCGGTAACAATTTCTAATAACACAGACTGTTTGCTACTGTATCTAAAAGGGACATATCTACCCTAAATATCTAGAAGAGCAACTCTCTAATATATTTGCATGGTACAGATCTTACTCTGCTATTTCATTTTATTATTCTATGCCAAGTTTATGGTTTTAATACTATTGCCTAATACATTGTTAGGTTGCCTTTTAATATGTATGTTCTTCTCACAAGGGCCCTGTGAGAAGTGTCGAAATCTTATTTATATTTTATAAATAAATGATAATTATTATTGAAGCACGATCCACGTATATCCATTTTATACTCACCTAGAAGGTCCGGGCTACATTGTATTTTTTGGTTTTCCTGTTCTAGCAATTAAGGTATAGTTGCTTGCCCAGTTTGACCTCGGTGCGTAATAGTTGTGAGCTGCACACACCTACATAGTTTTTCTTTTTAGATTTACAAATTACTTCTATTAAAAAAATCTTCATCCTTCCAATAATTATCAGCTGCTGAAGTTGAGTTGTTCTTTTCTGTCTGGCAACAGTGCTCTCTGCTGACATCTCTGCTTGTCTCGGGAACTGCACAGAGTAGAAGAGGTTTGCTATGGGGATTTGCTTCTACTCTGGACAGTTCCCGAGACAAGCGTCATCAGAGAGGACTTCGACAGAAAAGAACAACTCAACTTCAGCAGCTCATAAGTGCTGAAAGGATTAACATTTTTTTATAGAAGTAATTTACAAATCTTTCTGGAGCCAGTTGATATATTAAAAAAAAGTTTTTTCCTGGATAACCCCTTTAAGGAATAGTCCCTTAGTCAATTGTCACAATTCACTAAATTCTTCAAAATATTTGAGGCATTTTTCACTCCACTTCTGTAGCATGTCAACTGCACCAAATTTGTCATGTTGTGTTATGTATGATAAATTTGGCACATTTTACAAAACACTTTGAATTTTGCGCCACCAAATGTGAGACTGCACAAAACATTTGTCCGGTTTTAGAAACTCATGAACAATAAATATGTTTAAAAACTATAAATGCCATCAGAAAGCATAACGGGTGAGCAAAGCACAAATGCGCGAAAGTGAAGATGGTCATAAAAGAAAAGGGTACTAATTACACCAAAATATAGGCTCAAGAACAAACAATACTTTTCCTCCTGTATGTCCAGATAGGTGCTGGTATCAAATTTGGAAGCTTTATGGATCTCCTCCCTTTTCTCTCCCTCCCCGCTATTGTACTCAGGACTATGAAATAAAAGAACCCCCTTATTGCATCAACTTTAGGTAAGTGCAATTTTCCATTCTTTCTTGTTGGCATCAATTAAAGAGAACCTGTCATCAAACCATATTTTCTAAACTAACTCAGATTATATTCCCTAACTACTCCTAACACCCCCCTGCCCTTAAAAAAAATTCTGAGCTTTAAAAAGCTCTGTATTATACCCTTTCCCTTGCTCACATTGTGTGAGCTCCCTGCAGGAGAAAGTGGGCGTTCCCTAGCAGGTGCAACATCACTGAAGCCTGCAAGAGCTGTGCCTCACCATGCCCTGTATGCACTTCCTGAGATTGGACTTCGGCAAGTCCAAGTGGAGACCAAACTAACTGTTTGACTTGCGCAGGGAACAGAACAGAGCCTACTAGTATCTGTTTTTTCAATCACATTAAAATCATACAAAAGGTTGAGAATTTTAACAGCAAGTAAATAGCAAATTGTCTTATAATAACATAAGGAACAATATATTAAAAGTTTAGTTTGGTGACAGGTACTCTTTAAAGGAGCTCTCTGGCGAAAAATAACTTATCCCCTATCAACAGGATAGGGGATTAGTATCTGATCACGGGGGGTCTGACCTCTGGGGCCAGAGCAATCACCGGGACAGGACCCGGCACTCAGTGATGATCGTGTGCGGCAGTCGGTACATGCTCCATTCATTCCTATGGGAGCGCAGAAAAGACCTGAGCACAGCTCTCGGGCATCATCGCCACTCCCATAGAAATGAATGGAGCGTGTGCCGTCTACTGGTAGACAATACGCATGCCTTACTGTGAGCACCAGGGCCCCTTGCTTTAAATAAATAACTTCACTCGTCCTCCCTGTTCACTAGATGACTATAGCATGATGTGACTGCCTAGCTACCACTAGGAGGCAGACTGACACTTTAACACATATTTACCACTATAAACTTTAGACTATTATGAAGCTACTGTGTACTACTACTATACATTGTCTTTACATACGAATGATCAGGCATGATAAACTAAATGTACAAAGGAAAATGATAACTAAATGAAGTTACAAGGGGTTTAAGTGATAGAATACTGAATGAAAACATAAGAGAAATAGGCGTCCGCTCATGTGAAGTAATCAAGTATTCATGTCTTGGCCTGGAGGATCAATCATAGGAAGCACGGAAGAAGATGGTCCGGGTCCCAGGTAAGTATGTAGCAGCAAAAAGCTTCCTTAAAACTTCAAAACTTTAATTAATCCATTAAAAATCCAAAGAAAAGGTGCAAGATAAAAGCCAAATGAAATGCCGCCACATTTTGGTTTACATAATACCGGATAATCATAGTGGTATTTCACAGGAGAAAACATCCAGCATATATACCTGCTAGAGAAGTAATGAACAGGTAAAGGACACACCTCTCATATGACGTGTGTTCCGGTAGTCAGTAGAATTATTCAAGCAGCTGAATATGTAAATGCAGACATTTATGCTAAAAGGCAAATGGATATGCGGGAAACCAACAAAATAAAAACATATGTTAAATTCAGTACTAGTACATTGTTGTATAGGGGGACACATCAATAGATATACGATATATCGTTTCTGCAGTTCAATCCCTGCGGGTACCAGGTGTCCAGACAGAGGATCCAAAACGCCTCCCATCTGAACACCAGCTTACTCCAGTCACCACCCTGGCCGGGGGGCTTTACTTTTTCAATACCCTGAACACTCAAACTGGTCAAATCACCCATATGTTTCTCAGCAAAGTGTCTCGTAGGTCCAGACATAGATCTTTGAAGAGTTGTAAGGTGGTTCAGCATTACAAGGTGTTCAGCAGTTCTTGTTTTAAATTTTTTAGTCGTACAACCAATGTACTGTAAACTGCAGAGATTGCACGTAGCAAGGTAGATCAGGTGTGTAGTGCGGCAGTTTATAAACCTTCTTATATCATATGCAGTACCAGTAGATGTAGATTTGAAGCAGCTTGATATGTGAATATATTTGCATAGGTTGCACCGTGTATGGCCACAATGATAGCATCCCGTACAACTGAGCCAGTTCTGTTGGTCATTGGTTTTGGCTTGGAAGTCACTGGGAGGGAGTTGGTTGTATAAAGATTTACCCCTCCGGGGGACCATTCTGACCCCTGCATTCAGTATTGTAGACAGAGTCTCAGAGTCTCATCGTGGTGAGGAACAGGTAAGTGTTGTAAGACTATTGGTTTCACTTGTTCAAATTCCATACTGTATGCTGTACAAAATGTGAGGGGATCAGTAGGAGAGAGGGTTCGGTTGCTCTGGGGTCTATTTTTCAGGTAGTATCCCTTAGGTTTGGAATTGCCAATATTTATAGCAAGTTGTATGTCTTTGTGTGTATATCCTCTGTTATGCGAGTACAGTAGTTATATCTAGACAGGTTTTTTGATAGTCCTGTGTTTCTGAGCATGTCCTCCTTGCTCTCACAAATTCCCCTATTGGAAGGTTCTTGATGACATGTCGTGGTGACAGCTCTTGGCATGTAATAGGCTATTTCCCGCAGTTTCTTTGCAGTATAGTTTCCTTACAATCTTGTTTGATTGTGGTACCTCTGCCAAGGTGACGTCCAAAAAGTTTTGTGCTCAGATTGTCCCATTTAGTTGTAAATTGTAAATTATACTGGTTATAGTTTAGAAATTCACTAATTTCATAAGCTTGTTCCGGGGTACCAAGCCACTCTAGGAGGAGGTCGTCCAGGTATCTGCCATACCATCCAATAAGGTGGAAAAATGGTTTGGTAATGTCATATAAGACGACCTCCTCCCAGTGGGCCATATACAGATTAGCCAGAGATGGGGAGAATTTGGCTCCCATGAGACATCCAGTTATCTGCAAATAATATTGTTTATTAAAACAAAAAAAGTTGCGTGTTAGCAGAAAAAATTAAACGTCCAAAATGTATTGTTTGAGATCTGTACTGTAGTTGCTGTATTTGTCAAGAGGATATGCTACAGTATACAGCTTGGACTGCATGAGTAAGTAGGATACAATTATAGAGTGCCACTATATCGGAAGATAGCCATGTAGCATCCTTTGGCCTAAACAAATGACCAACGGAACTGGCTCAGTTGTACGGGATGCTATAATTGTGGCCATACACGGTGCAACCTATGCAAATATATTCACATATCAAGCCGCTTCAAATCTACATCTACTGGTACTGCATATGATATAAGAACGTTTATAAACTGCCGCACTACACACGTGATCTACCTTGCTACGTGCAATCTCTGCAGTTTACAGTACATTGGTTGTACAACTAGAAAATTTAAAACAAGAATTGCTGAACACCTTGTAATGCTGAACCACCTTACAACTCTTCAAAGATCTATGTCTGGACCTACGAGACACTTTGCTGAGAAACATAGGGGTGATTTGACCAGTTTGAGTGTTCATGGTATTGAAAGAGTAAAGCCCCCCGGCCAGGGTGGTGACTTGAGTAAGCTGGTGTTCAGATGGGAGGCGTTTTGGATCCTCCGTCTGGACACCCGCGGGGATTGAACTACAGAAATAATTTATCATATATCTATTGATGTGTCCCCCTATACAACATTGTACCAGTCCTGAATTTAACATACTTTTTCTTTTGTTCCTCTATTTTGTTGTTTTCCCGCATATCCATTTGCCATTTAGCGTATATGTCTGCATTTACATATTCAGCTGCTTGAATAATTCTACTAACTACCGGAATACACGTCATATGAGAGGTGTGTCCTTTACCTGTTCATTACTTCTCTAGCAGGTATATATGCTGGATGTTTTCTCCTGTTAAAAACCACTATGATTAAGATTTACATGTAAACCAAAACCCGTCGGCGTTTCATTTGGCTTTAATCTTGCACCTTTTAATGGACTAATTAAAGTTTTGAGGTCTTAAGGAAGCTGGATTACTCCCTCCCATAGACTTAAATAGCGGGGGCGACTTCACACGGGGGCGGAGTCATGACATCACGATACTCCGGCCCCGTGGTCGTACCCCCATTAGCCAAGTCCCCGCTGTTGCAGCACTTCAGCAATCATCTTAAAGGGGAAAGCACCTTATTCTTCTTAAAGCAACAGCACACTCAAAACTCAACAAGATGTCAGAACCCAGCTCTCCAGATCAACCAGGCGACAGCGCCCCTTCATCTTCAGCAGAGAGGTTATCACCTGCCCCAGCAGACAGTATCTTGCCAGCTCTACCTGCAGTCAGCATCAACAGTCCTGGTGTTCCAGTGTCTGCACCAGTATTCATGGGGAAGCCTGTCCTCCCTACCTACAATGGAGACCCCTTCACCTTGAGGGATTTCAAAGAGAGGATCCAGAGCCTGTTTGTCTTTTACTCTTTCCATCAACAGGTGCAATTGCTCACAGGACAACTACAGGGACCAGCGTTAGAGGAAGTCCGCACCTGGCCAGCCTCCGAAAAGGCGACCGTAGAGCAGATATTTGAAGGACTGTACCAGGTATTTGAGTCACATTCTCCATCAGAGGTACGTCTCCCGTTGTATGAAAGGCGATAAAAAGCCAGGTGAGACCTTGAGAGCATATGCAGTAGCCCTACAGAATGCCCTAGAGACTGTTCAAAAATTAGATGGTTTAACCCCCAAGCAGGGCAACAAGGTGTTAATGGACAGATTTATTGATGGGTCTCATAATAAGTGGGACAAAGCCCAGCTGAGAATGTTAGCGGTCCAAAACCCCAGTATGTCCTTCCCCGCTTTCAAAAGACTGGCTATCCAAGTGATTGAGTCCTGGACTGAGTTAGAGGAAGTTTGTACACCCCTTACACCCGTTCAAGAGCCACTAGGGGCGGTAACCAGACCTATACCACCACCGTCACCAGCCCCCGCCCCAGTGTCATGTACTTTGCCAGTCACCGCAGCCTCAGATCTCTAGAGTGTTAGGCAGGACATTGAACAACTGTCTAATGCTGTGAAGGAGCTTGCCACCCGGGCCGCTCCACCTGACCGTGAACCACCCCTTCCTAGAAAACCTGCCCCTGCTCCTGCAATTTCAATTACCACAATCCACTGTCCAATAGACCCTCGGGGACTCAAGGACCCTTTTGCACTTACGGTAACAAGTCAGGACATTGGGAAATGCAGTGCTGGGATTTAAATGGATTTCCCCTGAGGTCGCGGACCTGCCTTCATTAAAACAGTCATCAGTTCCAATCCTCAAACGACCTAAGTCAGGACTCTCACTTTATGTCACCTCCTGCCCCTATGTAAAAATTGTTGTAAAAGGTGTACTGTTGGAGGCGTTGATAGATACAGGGTCGCAAGTGTCTACTATACCTAAAAGTGCATTGGGATACTAGTTTATTGTGTGAGCCTGAGGATGTTAACTTCAGGAGAAGTTGCGGGTAATGGGCAACCAGTCCCGAGACATGGATACTGGGAGCCAACCATTCAATTTGGAGAGCATGTACTTAGCGGGCAGGGAGTGATTTTAACTAATGTGACTAATGTGTCCCCTACAGGCCAGTATGTATTCTATGGAGAGAAAGATAGAGCAGAGCTCCTCATAGGGCAATACGTTTGGAACAATGTAAATGTGTATAAGGTGAGGCAGTCAAACAAGTAAGTAGTCTCGCTCACCTTGTACTGTTGTGTATATAGACACAACAGCAATAAGTGCGTGGTTCAGAGTATTGGTGGAGCAGCTTCCTGGAATCGGCAGCAGGTGAAACCTGTCCGAGGTATATGATGCAAGTACTGGTGCTAGGCAGGAAAAGTACCAGGTTCTATAGCGCAATCCACCACTCAAGCAATCGAACCTTTTATCCCAAGAAGTTGCCTGAGTGGTGGATTGCGCTATAGAACCTGGTACTTTTCCTGCCTAGCACCAGTACTTGCACCCTACAGGCCAGTGGGCTGCGTAGTACCACTTGGAAGTCCTACAGGCGGAGCGGAAGTTTGCCAACAAGCAAGGTGAAATCTGCAGAGTACGAGTTCAAGACATCATCTGGTGTTGTGCACGCCCAGGAGTCAAGAATAGGGACTATCAAGCCCTGCTGGAACCTATGCAATAGGAAGATTATCCTCTTGTTCGAGCTGCGAGAAGCCTTGTCACTGTCACCAACGGGAGAGTCCCGGTGCAGTTAGTAAATCTGTCTGAATACACTCCTGTAGCCAAGCTGTACCTCCTAGAGTCGAAAGACATTGTGACAGAACGTTTGGTGGCCCGACAGCATGCAACTCAAGTGGCCGAAGGATCCAGTGTGAGCCCTCCAGAGCCCTGGTGGGCGCAACTCCAGGTTGGAGACGACACTACCCCAAGGGACCAAGTCAATGGAATCATTAAGGTTGCCAAGAGGTACCATGAGGCTTTCAGCAAGCACCCCACAGACTTCGGGCAGACTTCAATGATCCATCACCGTATCCTCACAGGTGACAGCCCACCTATCAAGGAAAGACACCACCCGGTCGCGCCCGGCATGTATCAGACTGTCAAGAAGATGCTGGCCGACATGAAAGAGGCAGATGTGATCCAAGAGAGTCAGAGCCCCTGGCGGCGCCACTTGTACTAGTCAAGAAAAAGGACGGAACATCCGCTTCTGTGTTGACTACAGGAAATTGAACAATGTCACACACAAGGATGCTTATCCATTGCCAAGGATCGAGGAGTCACTCACCACCCTCGGGTCAGCTGATTACTTCTCCACCCTAGACTTAACCAGTGGATATTGGCAAGTGTCCACGGCCGTATTGAATAGGGAGAAGACCGCCTTTGTGACGCCTATAGGACTGTTCAAGTTTAAAAGTATGCCGTTTGGGCTGTGCAACACCTCTGCTACATTCCAGCATTTGATGGAAAGGTGCATGGGCCATCTGAATTTTCAAAGTGTCCTATTGTACCTGGACGATGTCCTTGTGTATTCCAAGTCCTACCAGGAACACATCTATTAGACGTCTTCGAAGTCCTGATCAAGCATGGGCTGAAGATTAAGCCCTCAAAGTGTCATCTGCTTAAACCTCAGGTTCACTACTTGGGTCATGTTGTCAGCGCCGAGGGAATCCAGCCCAATCCTGAAAAAGTGGAAGTTGTCAAGAACTGGCCTACCCCGCGCACGGTGAAAGATGTCAGGAGCTTCCTGGGATTTTCCTGGCTACTATCGCCGCTTCATTCCCCACTTCACCCGTATCCCAGAACCCCTCACAGCACTCTTATGAGGTATGGCGAAGGAGAACTACAATGGAAGACCACCTATTGAATGGTCCGAAGAGCAAGTGACAGCATTCCGAGCTCTTAAATGTCTGCTGACAGAACCCCCCATCTTGGCGTATCCAGACTACAGTCAGTCGTTCCGGCTATATACTGAAGGTTTTGAAAGGTCTGGGAGTTGTCCTGTCCCAAGTTCAAGAGGAGCAAGAAAAAGTGATTGCTTATGCCAGTCGTAACCGGCGAGGGGCAGAGAAGAAGGATGCAAACAACAGCTCATTCAAGTTGGAACTTCTCGCCCTGGTATCGGCAGTGACCGAAAAGTTCAAAGACTATTTGGCTGCCATGCCATTTACTGCCTACACGGATAATAACCCGTTGGCCCACCTAAACACTGCCAAGTTGGGTGCCATCGAATAGCATTGGGCTTTAAGATTAGCCAATTACAGTTTCACCATCAAGTACAGAAGCGGCAAGTCGAATGTCAATGGCGACTTACTGTCTAGGATGACCCCCGGCAAAGAACCCCGTCGAAGCTGTGTAGGAAGATGTGGAGATGCCCCCATTTTACCAACGGTTCGTGAACCAGAATGTTGTGACCGCCCTCATGGGACGGTGAACCCAGGTCCAAAAAGATTAAAGAAGACCTATAGACCTGGAAGACTCTTCAAGACGAAAGTCGAGTCATGGGGGATTTGTTGGACTACCTTTTGGCGAAAAAGGTACCAACCCATCTACGCCGGGCTCAGTTTGACTATGAGCTGAAACGTCTGTGGCGACAGAGGAAGCGACTGTTTGTGCCCAAGGGACTGTTGTACCGAAATTCTTTGGATCGGGTCTCTGGTGATCGACTTCATCAGATTCTGGTTCCCCGAAGAGACGCGGCGATGGTCCTCAACGCATACCATGAACAGTCGGGACACTTTGGAGTCCACAAGACAGAAGCTACTGTTAGGCAAAGATTCTATTGGATCGGAATGCAGAGAGACGTTGAGAAATGGTGCAGTGAATATGCAGTCTGTAACTTCACTAAGAATGTGTGCAAGGACGCAAGAGCACCCCTCCATTCCATCCAGAGTAAAAGGCCTGACCAGTTGGTAGCGCTAGACCATGTCAGGGTACATTTATACTCTCACCATGGTGGATCACTACTCTATGTGAGTTGTCATTGTACCTGTTAAAGACCTCACAGCCAAGACAGCGGCCCAGATGTTCTACTCCAATTGGATGCAAACCCTTGGGTGTCCGGAGTCTGTCCTGACGGACAGTGGAACGGCTTTTGAGGCCCAACTCTTCCAAGAGCTGTGTCAATTCCATGCTTGTAAGAAACTCCGGACTACTGCTTACCACCCCAAGCGGAATGTGCTCTGTGAGCACATCAATCAAGTCTTTATCCACATGTTGCGAGCAGCCTCTGTGTCGTCTGCTGCCTGAACTGTTGGAGATTTATAATAATACAGTCCATTGTTCTACGGGATACACCCCTTTCTACTTGAAGATGGGGCGACATGGGCAGCTGCCTAAAGACCGAACATTTAGGCTCCAAGCCCCGTTAAACAACTCTCTGCAAGCCTCCCTGGAGTGGGTCTCTGACCACCAGAGGAGAATCCAGGAAGCCAAAGAAATTGTCAGCAAGAAGATGGGCGAGGCTCACCAGAGACAACAGGAGGATTATAATGCCTCAGCCAAACCACTTCAATTGGACACGAATTCCGGCTGCGGAAGTTTCCAAGGACCCACAAGTTAGACTCTATCTAGGAGACAGAACCGTACACAGTGACGGCCATACCCCTTCCGGACTCTGATGTATACGAAGTACAGAAGCCTGGATATGAGCCGCAAGTTGTTCACCGAAACCGGATCAATTTGTGTCTGAAAGAAGATCTACCAGTACTCCCAGCACCACTTTCTCCAGCTGTGAGACCTGTGAGAGAGTACGGTGAAGGCAAGGGGATTCACCCATCTATGGATTTTCTCATGTTCTCTCCAAATTAGCCTGCAGTTTTCTGTGTCGCACCAACCCCAGGGCTGGTTAAACCCACACTAGTCTCTACACCAGTACCAGCTTTGTCACCATTGGCTCCGGCCTATACAGCAGTCTCCAGAGTACCAACTCTGTCTCCAGCCTCCCCAGTGCAGATGCCAGCAACTCTGGGTCCCGCCAGCCCTGGACCAATACCCGCTCTTGAATTCGTCGAGGAAGAGATAGCTGCAGCTTCAGAGGTTCCAAGAGCTCCAGAAGACGCAAGAGTTCCAGATTCCCCCAAAGTGGTGTTGCATAGGTCCCAAAGGTTGACACAAGGACAAATTCCCACAAGGTACAAAGATTAGCTCACAATATAGTGTATAAAGTTATGTACCACACATAGTTAGTCCATATAAAATCTAAATAGTCTACACTTATGTAAATATCTAAGTTAGGACTGTAACATTACTTAAGGCCTCAGTACACATATATCAAGTATGTATATGTCTAACATTTTCTCCTGTCCACGTGTACAGGGTGTTCTGCTAGCCAGAGGGTTCCCCTGCAAGATAACATAAAAACGTATAAGGGCAGAGTACAGGTTGTAAAGGTAACATTGTTGTATTGCATAACAATGTATATTGAGTTCTGGGGAGAAATGTTGTAATACCGAAGTGCCCCAGCAGCCAAGGCATTGGGCAGATAGCCTCGGGCAACCCAATCCGCAACCAGTGAATTAAAGTGTTTAAAGAGTGTTAGCAATGCAGTTACAAGCGAAAACAATCCCACATATTTAACCTGTTACTCTAAGTAAAGAGCCTGTATGGACATTTACCAGTGCTACATGGACTAATTTCAATTTTGTTCCATAATCAGACCTGAGAAAGACATTCTTTGCTAAAATGCCCCAGGAACTGTCATTGAACCCCAGTGGCCACTTCGGTCATCTGCCTTCCAGGACTGTGCATCGAGGACAACTGTATTTAAGAGGGGGAGTTTGTGGTGGCCCAGTACGGGAGGGGTTCCCAGTACCCTTGCTGCCCTGCCCGGCAGCCTCCCTTCAGTGTCCCCTGGGCTTTTTTGTACTTGTTTCCCCCTGTATATATGTTCTGCATCGTAATGTATTAGAAAATGTCTTGCTGCTTTAAGAGTTTTACCATGTGATATGTCATGTGATTGTTACCCAGGAAGGTATCAGTGACTAGGTGATCCCGAGAGTGACCTATGGGCTCCCTGCTAGTCTCCCCCATATAAGCCCTGGGTGGAGCTAGCTCTCGCTCTCTTTCCTCTTTGGAGATAAGCCTTTGCTGAGGTCAGTCGTGCCTATTGTGTGTGTCCAGAGTGTTGGAGGCCTCAAAGTCAAGTCCTGCAGCCACCATCAAATGCAAGTAAGCTACAGTCATAGCTTTGTCAGTCTTCAGTCAAGACAAGTCAGTCCCTGTCATCTGTCAAGTCAGCATGGCCTGCATTACACTGTCCAGTCCCAGCAAGCCCTTAGGCTAGGTTCAGACTACGGAATTTCCGCCGGAATTTTTTCGCTTTGAAATTTCCGGCAGAAATTCTGCTTACTATAATGCATAGTGTAGTGAATGGTTTTCCGTTCACAAATTCACACTTCGGAATTTGTGAAGCGGAAAATCCGGATGAGAAATCCGCTAGAAAATTTCCGCCTGAAGAAAGCGGTTGCTCTTTCTTCAGGCGGAAATCCTAGCGGAACACATAGCAGTCTATAGGAGACTGCAGTGTCCGCGCCGTCCTAGCGCCGACTAATTCAGTCGGCGCAGGTGGAACTCGGAATCTCCGAGCGGAAATTTTCTGCCCAGAGATTCTGTAGTCTGAACCTAGTCTTAAGGTCTCTGAGTCACTGGTCACCTCCTTGGGCCCTGGCTGAACTGTATAGACTTTACCTTCTGCATCTCTCTACCCTCATTAAAGCTACCGTTATCCGTAACTTGGCGTTGGAGTCATTATTGCTTCCGTGCCTAGCCCGGGATCTAGTGGTATACCTTCGGGTGGTATCGAGCATAAACCATGGCCTGGCATCACAAATACAAGGGGTTAATGCCATCTGCCCCTAGGGTAACAACATCTTCCCTCATCTCACCCCGTTACCACAATACTATGGGGGAGATTTATCAAAACCTGTGCAATGGAAAAGTTGTCCAGTTGCCCATAGCAACCAATCAGATCACTTCTTTCATTTTTCACAGGTCTTGTTAAAAATGAAAGAAGCAATCTGATTGGTTGCTATGGGCAACTTTTCCATTGGACAGGTTTTGATAAATCTCCCTCATAGTCTTCATGTAAACCACTTGCTTCACTTTTTGTAGAAAGCGTCAGGCAGAACACGCATGTAAAGAACACAGACACAGAGGGAATTCATGACTGCACATTACTTCAGCCGACTAGCTGTCTGCTTCTAGCGTGGAGGCGGCAGCTGACCTTTAACATTATGAAATGTGTAGCACTTACAAGAGCTAGGAGGAAGGACTGGTTTAACCCACGTTATGCCTTAGTATACTCTCTCTGGCCACTTTATTAGGTACACTGGATCAATTGCTTGTTAACACAAATAGCTAATCAGCGAATCACATGGCAGCAACTTAATGCATTTAGACATGTAGATGTGGTCAAGACAACTTGCTGATGTTCAAACCGAGAATCAGAATAGGGAAGAAAAGGGGTCTGACTGCCTTTGAACATGGCATGGTCGTTGGTGCCAGACGGGAAGGTGTGAGTGTTTCACAAACTGCAGATTTACTGGAGTTTTCACATAGGACCATTTTTAGGGTTTACAGAGAATGGTCCGAAAAAGAGAAAATATCCAGTGAGCGGCTATTGTGTGGATGAAAATTCCTTGCCGATGTCAAAGTTCAGAGGAGAATGGGCAGACTGGATTGAGATGACATAAAGGCAACAGGAGCTCGAATAACCACTCGTTACAATCAAGGTATGCAGAATACCGTAACTGAATGCAGAACACATCCAACCTTGAAGCAGATGGGCTACAGCAGCTGATAACCACACCAGCTAAGAACAGAAAACTGAGGCAACAATTCACACAGGTCACCATGATTGGACAATGGAAGACGGGAAGAACAATGCCTGGTCTGATGAGTCTCAATTCCATCTCCAACATTCAGATGGCAGAATCAGAATTTGGCTTAAACATGAAAGCAAGGGTCCATCCTGCCTTAGATCAACTGTTCAGGCTGGTGGTAAACACGACAGCCTACCTGAGTATTGTTACTTACCATGTCCATCCCTTTATGGCCACAGTGGACCCATCTTCTGATGGCTACTTCCAGCAGGATAACACTCTACCTTTAGTATATATCACCTTTATTTTTCAGTTTTATGTATCTGTGGTAAGGTGAGGGATGGTGTGTAGTGCAGTCTACTAGGATACGTGGCTACTAGTGAAATATTTGTCACACCAGGAGCATGGAGTGAATGGATGTTGGTGTAGTAGTTCTGCAAGATTTGGCCACTTACCACAGCTCCAAAAGAAGTAGTTAATCGTATCCGAGCTCCAATGCAGGGATTTCAGATAACCACTAGTGAACATGCCGGATAATAAGGAGACAGACAGGATAATGCAAGGACTGGAGACAGGTTTACATTAATGGATGAGGTAAACAGCCACAGTCACTGTTATGTGAATGCTGAGACTTGTAGTATTGGTAGACACTGACTAGACTGACTCAACTCTGACTTAAATCTGATTCAGACTTGACTTTGACTTGAGAGGAGATGACACTGACTAGCTTCTTCACAACAATAATACTAATTTTAGTGCATACCGCCAGGGAGGATACAAGGGATAGATGTGGCCAAGAGGATCATCACACCCTCATCCTTTCTTCCCTATGGGGTCCATCCGACAAACAGCTATTGCCCCCAAAGCCTGGACTGAGACTTCTGAGATAACGAGGTGCAAGCTTCTACACGATATGGTAGCAACTGAGGCACTGCTCTTATTACAGTCAATCGGAGCCACAGAGCCTAGGATATAGCGTCCTCTTAGAACAATACAGTGATCCCTCAACTTACAATGGCCTCAACATACAATAGTTTCAACATACAATGGTCTTTTCTGGACCATCGTAACTTGAAACCAGACTCAACATACAATGCTATGGACAGTCCAGATCTGTGAAACTTGTCACAACTGGAGGAACTGACCAATCAGAATGGGCATTCACTGGTAAATCACCTCTATTACTGAAGTGCATGCACTGGCTGTCTGGTAGCGCCCCCTACGGTACAGGAAGGAACTACAAGTTCTGTACTACTCCTTACCTGTGCCGGGGTTAGCTGCTCCTTTTGTACACCAAGTAAGGGCGGCTCCATTTGGGACACTGGGTGTACTGTATAGGACCCTGAAGAAGCTCCTGTCCTCTACATAAACCATTGTTTCCCAACCAGGGTGCAAAACTACAACTCCCAGCATGCCCGGACAGCCAACGGCTGTCCGGGCATGCTGGGAGTTGTAGTTTTGCAACAGCTGGAGGCTCCCTGCTTGGGAAACACTGACCTAGACAGTGATTACAGCTCCCAGCAGATCTTTCTTACTTTTATATGTAAGGATTTGCTTTATCTATATTAGTTATCTGTTTATTTTTCTTTAATCCTCACTTTTTTTTCCTATTTTTGGATGACATTTTGGTGGCTTCAGAACCAATTACAAGGTTACTATAGAATTATGGTCTCAACATACAATGGTTTCAACATACAATGGCCGTCCTGGAACCAATTAATATTGTAACTTGAGGGACCACTGTACTAGAAGGGCACATAGACATGAGATCACCAGGTGGTCCGTTATTAGGACCGCCAGCAATAACCTGTCTAGAGCATCATGATAGGAAAAATGAAGAATTACGCAGTACCCACTGCAGTCAATGAGCTACCCATGGCATGTATGGCTAGCTGATCGATGACAGTCCAGACTGGTTGTGAAAGCTGTCCCCACCCTTTATCACCTAAAAGGTTTCTAATATTTTATTTGAAAGTTGTTCTTAAAACCAGAAACCCCATCAATATACAGTATATCCAAAGCTGTCCGGGGCCTATACATAGACCTCAGCTGTTGTTTTTAGGTCAGACAGTGTTTAGCTATGTAGTGGGTAATGAGGACACCTAGCTTACAAATTATAGCTATGTACCAGCCCCGGCCACAGGGAGGTCTGGGAGATTCTCATGTGCCGACCCATATTACGAAACCTTTTACTATGTTCAGTTGCTGATGGTTCATTGTAGGGAACAGAGTTTTTTAAAGGGCAGTGGGATTCTTCTGCACCATTAACACTTCACCCCAGAAATTCCGGACCTCTGACTGATACTTAAGAATGAACATGCCCATTCTTTTGGTGGAATTCGTTCTGAAATGCTTTGCCATCTATGGAGACAACTTACTCTGCCGTCACCCGCTACAGATGGAACCTACACCCTGAATATTTCTGGGTGGAGATTCCATAGTGTGAATGAGCCCTAAGTGATTTTTCCACTTCGATACTCCTGGGTCAATTCCCCAAACTGCAGAGAGATGCTTACCTCTTAACATAGGCGTGCGCAGCCTATTGCATTAGGGTGTGCACCCTAAAGCACAAACTCACGCCATGCATGCGTGTGTGTGTTATATATATATATATATATATATATATATATACACATATACATACATATACACACACACACACACACACACACTCTTGCTTGCATGAACAGACCTACACTCATATAAATATCAATACAAACAAAATGAAAAACTTTATTAAAACTTAATTTTGGATTGGAGGCTTTTTTTTTGATTGGAGGCTCCATTATACATACACTGTACAGCAATCATACCTCTATTATACATACACTGTGACTGTACAGCAATCATACATCCAATCCATTAATAATGGATTGGATGTATGATTGCTGTACAGTCACAGACACAGTGTATGTATAATGGATGTATGCTTGCTGTACAGTGTATGTATAATGGTGGTATGTTTGCTGTACAGTGTATGTATAATGGAGGTATGCTTGCTGTACAGTGTATGTATAATGCTGGTATGTTTGCTGTACAGTGTATGTATAATGGTGGTATGCTTGCTGTACAGTGTATGTATAATGGATGTATGCTTGCTGTACAGTGTATGTATAATGAATGTATGCTTGCTGTACAGTGTATGTATAATGAATGTATGATTGCTGTACAGTGTATGTATAATGGAGGTATGCTTGCTGTACAGTGTATGTATAATGGATGTATGCTTGCTGTACAGTGTATGTATAATGGATGTATGATTGCTGTACAGTGTATGTATAATGGATGTATGATTGCTGTACAGTGTATGTATAATGGAGGTATGATTGCTGTACAGTGTATGTATAATGGAGGTATGATTGCTGTACAGTGTATGTATAATGGATGTATGATTGCTGTACAGTGTATGTATAATGGAGGTATGATTGCTGTACAGTGTATGTATAATGGAGGTATGATTGCTGTACAGTGTATGTATAATGGATGTATGATTGCTGTACAGTGTATGTATAATGGAGGTATGATTGCTGTACAGTGTATGTATAATGGTGGTATGTTTGCTGTACAGTGTATGTATAATGGAGGTATGCTTGCTGTACAGTGTATGTATAATGCTGGTATGTTTGCTGTACAGTGTATGTATAATGGTGGTATGTTTGCTGTACAGTGTATGTATAATGGATGTATGCTTGCTGTACAGTGTATGTATAATGAATGTATGCTTGCTGTACAGTGTATGTATAATGGATGTATGATTGCTGTACAGTGTATGTATAATGGAGGTATGATTGCTGTACAGTGTATGTATAATGGAGGTATGATTGCTGTACAGTGTATGTATAATGGATGTATGATTGCTGTACAGTGTATGTATAATGGAGGTATGATTGCTGTACAGTGTATGTATAATGGTGGTATGCTTGCTGTACAGTGTATGTATAATGGATGTATGCTTGCTGTAGAGTGTATGTATAATGGATGTATGATTGCTGTACAGTGTATGTATAATGGATGTATGCTTGCTGTACAGTGTATGTATAATGGTGGTATACTTGCTGTACAGTGTATGTATAATGGTGGTATGTTTGCTGTAGAGTGTATGTATAATGGATGTATGATTGCTGTAGAGTGTATGTATAATGGATGTATGATTGCTGTACAGTGTATGTATAATGGATGTATGATTGCTGTACAGTGTATGTATAATGGAGGTATGATTGCTCTACAGTGTATGTATAATGGAGGTATGATTGCTGTACAGTGTATGTATAATGGATGTATGATTGCTGTACAGTGTATGTATAATGGAGGTATGATTGCTGTACAGTGTATGTATAATGGTGGTATGTTTGCTGTACAGTGTATGTATAATGGAGGTATGCTTGCTGTACAGTGTATGTATAATGCTGGTATGTTTGCTGTACAGTGTATGTATAATGGTGGTATGTTTGCTGTACAGTGTATGTATAATGGATGTATGCTTGCTGTACAGTGTATGTATAATGAATGTATGCTTGCTGTACAGTGTATGTATAATGGATGTATGATTGCTGTACAGTGTATGTATAATGGAGGTATGATTGCTGTACAGTGTATGTATAATGGAGGTATGATTGCTGTACAGTGTATGTATAATGGAGGTATGATTGCTGTACAGTGTATGTATAATGGTGGTATGCTTGCTGTACAGTGTATGTATAATGGTGGTATGATTGCTGTACAGTGTATGTATAATGGTGGTATGCTTGCTGTACAGTGTATGTATAATGGATGTATGATTGCTGTACAGTGTATGTATAATGGTGGTATGCTTGCTGTACAGTGTATGTATAATGGTGGTATGCTTGCTGTATAGTGTATGTATAATGGTGGTATGTTTGCTGTACAGTGTATGTATAATGGAGGTATGATTGCTGTACAGTGTATGTATAATGGACAGGGCCATCTTTAATTTTGATTGGACCCTGGGCAAGCAATTTTTTTTGCCCCCCCCCCCTGGTCCCCCCCCCCCCCCATCCCACACACACTCGTGATCAGTACAGGATCAGTAATGTAATGTATGTACACAGTGACCTCACCAGCAGAATAGTGAGTACAGCTCTGGAGTATAATGCAGGATATAACTCAGGATCAGTCCAGGATAAGTAGTGTAATGTATGTACACAGTGACCCCACCAGCAGAATAGTGAGTGCAGCTCTGGGGTATAAAACAGGATATAACTCAGGATCAGTACAGGATAAGTAATGTAATGTATGTACACAGTGACCTCCCCAGCAGAATAGTGAGTGCAGCTCTGGAGTATAATACAGGATATAACTCAGTACATAAGTAATGTAAAGTGACCCTACAATCATCGCAATAGTGACATCTTATACAATGTGTGGCACCCATTGTGCAAAATCTAACTATTGGAATAAATGAAGGCTCACGTTACATTACTTATGGTGGAAGCAGCAGGTCACTCACCTCGTCTCCTAAGGAAACTTTTAGATTCGACTGTTGTGAGGCTCCTCAGGTTCTGTTGTATGAATGGCGGCTCTGGAGTATAATACAGGATACAACTCAGGATCAGTACAGGATAAGTAATGTAATGTATGTACACAGTGACCCCACCAGCAGAATAGTGAGTACAGCTCTGGAGTATAATACAGGATATAACTCAGGATCAGTACAGGATAAGTAATGTAATGTATGTACACAGTGACCTCACCAACAGCATAGTGAGTACTGCTCAGGAGTATAATACAGGATATAACTCAGGATCAGTACAGGATAAGTAATGTAATGTATGTACACAGTGACCTCACCAGCAGAATAGTGAGTACAGCTCTGGAGTATAATACAGGATATAACTCCGGATCAGTACAGGATAAGTAATGTAATGTATGTACACAGTGACCTCACCAGCAGAATAGTGAGTGCAGCTCTGGAGTATAATACAGGATATAACTCAGGATCAGTACAGGATAAGTAATGTAATATATGTACATAGTGATCTCACCAGCAGAATAGTGAGTACAGCTCTGGAGTATAATACAGGATATAACTCAGGATCAGTACAGGATAAGTAATGTAATGTATGTACACAGTGACCTCACCAGCAGAATAGTGAGTACAGCTCTGGAGTATAATACAAGATATAACTCCGGATCAGTACAGGATAAGTAATGTAATGTATGTACACAGTGACCTCACCAGCAGAATAGTGAGTGCAGCTCTGGAGTATAATACAGGATATAACTCAGGATCAGTACAGGATAAGTAATGTAATATATGTACATAGTGATCTCACCAGCAGAATAGTGAGTACAGCTCTGGAGTATAATACAGGATATAACTCAGGATCAGTACAGGATAAGTAATGTAATATATGTACATAGTGATCTCACCAGCAGAATAGTGAGTACAGCTCTGGAGTATAATACAGGATATAACTCAGGATCAGTACAGGATAAGTAATGTAATGTATGTACACAGTGACCTCACCAGCAGAATAGTGAGTACAGCTCTGGAGTATAATACAAGATATAACTCCGGATCAGTACAGGATAAGTAATGTAATGTATGTACACAGTGACCTCACCAGCAGAATAGTGAGTGCAGCTCTGGAGTATAATACAGGATATAACTCAGGATCAGTACAGGATAAGTAATGTAATATATGTACATAGTGATCTCACCAGCAGAATAGTGAGTACAGCTCTGGAGTATAATACAGGATATAACTCAGGATCAGTACAGGATAAGTAATGTAATATATGTACATAGTGATCTCACCAGCAGAATAGTGAGTACAGCTCTGGAGTATAATACAGGATATAACTCAGGATCAGTACAGGATAAGTAATGTAATATATGTACATAGTGATCTCACCAGCAGAATAGTGAGTACAGCTCTGGAGTATAATACAGGATATAACTCAGGATCAGTACAGGATAAGTAATGTATGTACACAGTGACCTCACCAGCAGAATAGTGAGTACAGCTCTGGAGTATAATACAGGATATAACTCAGGATCAGTACAGGATAAGTACGGGGGAGGGAATTATCAGATTATACATGTGAGGGGAGGATAATAATGATTATTATAATCCTCCCCTCACATATGTAACATCTCCCCCTCACATGTATAATCTGATAATCCCCTCCTCACATTGATTATCCCCTCACATATATATATATATATATATATATATATATATATATATATAATATCATACTCAGATTATATGTGAAGGGATAATCAATGTGAGGAGGGGATTATCAGATTATACATGTGAGGGGGAGATGTTACATATGTGAGGGGAGGATTATAATAATCATTATTATCCTACCCTCACATGCATAATTTCCTCCCTTCTCACATTATATAATAAATCCCCCCTCACATTATATAATAAATCCCCCTCACATTATATAATAAATCCCCCCTCACATTATATAATAAATCCCCCCCACACTATATAATAAATCCCCCTCACATTATATAATAAATCCCCCCACACTATATAATAAATCCCCCTCACATTATATAATAAATCCCCCTCACATTATATAATAAATCCCCCTCACATTATATAATAAATCCCCCCACACTATATAATAAATCCCCCTCACATTATATAATAAATCCCCCTCACATTATATAATAAATCCCCCTCACATTATATAATAAATCCCCCCACACTATATAATAAATCCCCCTCACATTATATAATAAATCCCCCTCACATTATATAATAAATCCCCCTCACATTATATAATAAATCCCCCCTCACATTATATAATAAATCCCCCCACCC